>NW_006400223.1:662996-690474 GCF_000299155.1 Elephantulus edwardii | reverse complement strand
CTTCCCTTTTTACTCTATTGGAGAAGTTTTTGGATGTGCATAGGGATTTGATTCTTAGAAGGTCAGCTTCCCACCCATAGCTGATTTAAAAGGAGATCAAAGGCAGTTAATCACCTCCAGCTGTGGCTGGGAAGCCTTTTATGTAGGCAGGCGGGATCTGGTAGGTTGGCCTTTGTATTTAAAAGTCAATTTGGTCCGGCCTGAGAGTGAGCCTTCAGCTTGGTGCAGTTGGATCCTGGAAGGTAAGTGTTTTTGATTTACTTGAAAGCTGGGGGTATACTGTTTGAGTGTTTCTGATTATGTTAGCAGTCAAGTGTAAGCTGATTCAGGGATGTTTATTGATCACCATATAGGCCTGTCTGTTATTTCTCTAAGCCAGGAGGCTAAGTTTTGTTCCAGGTTTGAAGAGTGACTAAGGGCAGTAGTCTTGGGATTCATTTGAACTTACTGCTGTGTGTCCAAGTAAAATGAAACCTTTGACAAATCTTTTCTCCATCTTTCTTGATGTTCCAGTGATGAGGATTTTTGTTTTCTTTTTTTCCCTCCAAACCAAGTGTTCTTTATTTTAATGTTTTTCCTTTACCTTCACCTCATCTCCACCCACCAAATTGTGTGACCTTATGATGGATGGATTTTTCTTTTCCTGATGTTAAGGAGTAATCAATATTTAATAATCCATATTGAAGTCAGTAAGTTTTTCAGGTCTAGGTAATTTTTGGCAAGCAGAGTTGTGACATCTACATAACACAGGTTGTTGATGAATCTTCCTCCAATCCTGATGCAACATTGTTTTTTGTGTAGTCCAGCTTCTCTATCATGATTTGCTCAGCATACAGATTGAGTATGTATGGTGTACATCTTTTCCTGGTTTTAAACCAATGTTTCCTTATTTTGTTAAGACAACAACTTCTTTATATAGGTATTTTTTTACATGAACCACAATTATGTTTACTGGGATTTGCATTCTTATATTAGCAATAATTTGTTGTGATCTACACAGTCAAATGCCTTTACATAGTCAATGAAACACAAATAAACATCTTTCTGGTATTCTCTGCTTTTAGCCAAGATTCCTCTGACATCAGCTGTGATATCCCTGGTGCCATGGCCTGTTCTGAATCCAACTTGAATTTTTTATAGTTCCTTGTCTATGTATTATATAATAGTTCTTTTTGAATACTTTTCAGTAAGATTGTACGTGCATGTGCACATAATGATAGTCTTTGAAGTCTTTGATAATTTCCAGATTCTTTTGGGTTACATCACTCTTGGGGAATGAGAACATATATGGATCTCTTCCAGTCAGTTGGGTAGGCACCCATATTTCATTCGAAATTTCTTAGCATAGACTCGTGTGCCTGTCTGAGGTTCTAAGTGTTTGTTGAAATATGTCAGTTGGTATCCATTGATTTTGAGGTCCTTGATTTTTGTCATTGCCTTCATTGCAGCTTTGCAGCTTACACTTACTTTATTATTGCTTCTTGATGATATGCTTTTTCCTGAAATGCTTTATTGTCAGCCAATTCTTTTTGGTACAGTAACTCTGTGTATTCCTTCTACTTTTTTTTTCTTCTTTTGCTTTCTCCATCATTCAAGATTTTGCATCTCAAAGGCTTCAGTTTGATTTTTCAATTATTTCAACTTGAGAAATGGAAAAGTGTATTCTTCCCTTTTGATTTTCTAACTCCAGCTCTTTGCACATTTTGGTATATCATTGGCCTTGTCTTCTTGAGTTACCTTTTGAAATCAGTTGTTGATTTCTTTTACTTCAGTATTTCTTCATTTTACTTTGGCCTCTTAGCATGTTACTGCAATTTTCAGAGTCTCTTTTGACAGACATTTAGATCTTTTATTTCTTCTCTGAATTTTTGCTTTGTAGTGACTTTGCTTTGTTCATGGATATCCTTGATGCCATCCCACAATGATTATTAGTCTTTGATTATTAGTGCTCCAAGCATCAAATGTCTTATTGATGGCTTTATATTCATTTGGAAAAGACTAAAGTTCATATTAAATTTCTTAGGATTTCTCATTTTCATTTTCTTTAGCTTCAATTTTAATTTATATATGAATAACTCAGAGTCTATTCCACAGTGATTCTGGCCTTGTTTTGACTGCTGATGTTGCGCTTTTCTATTGACTTTCTCCACAGTGGTAGTAAGTTTGACTCCTGTGTAGTCCATCAGGTGAAATCCACTTAATATAATCACCATCTTTTTTTGGAAAAGGTATTTGTAATGAAAAAAAAAATTTACTATATATCCTTCTATCATAAGATCTTGTTTCTATCATTTGTTCATGTTTTCCAACTACCAGTTCTTCTCTGTATCCAACTTTTGTGTTCCGGACACAAATTATTATGAACGCATCTTAATTGCATGTTTGATCAATTTCAGATTGCTAAAGTTGGTGGGAAGTCCTCAATTTCTATCATTTTTGGATTTAATGGTGTGTGTATTTTTGAATAACTGTTTATTGACAATTCCTCCTTGCATATGTACCTTTTACAGCATTGTACTTAAGGACAGATGCAGTTCTGGATGTTCTCACCAATCTATGTCAAGAAAATTGGATGATACCTACCTGGCCAACTGATTGGAAGAGAATTGAATTTGTTTCCATTCCCCAAAAAGGTGATCCAATAGAATATGGAAATCATTATAAAATAATAGCATTAATATCACGTGCAAGTAAAGTCTTTCCTAAGATTATAAAAAATGGCTAGAACAATACATTGGCAGGAAACTTCTAGAATTCAAGCTGGATTCACAAGAGGCCATGGCCCAATGGGTATTACTGCTGATGTTGGATGGATCTTGGCAGAAAGTAGAGGATAACAGAAGGATGTTTATTTGTGTTTTATTGATTATGCAAAGACATAGGACTGTGGATCATACCAAATCATGGCTAACATTGAGAAGATTAGAAATCCCAGTAAACTTAATTTTGTTCATGGGAAAGCTATACCTAAACCATGAACAGTTATCCAAACAGAGCAAGGGACCAGTGTTTAAAATCAGGAAAGCTGTGTTTCAAGGTTGTAGCCTTTCTCCATATCTATTCAATCTGTATGCTGAACAGATCTTTAGAGAAGCTAGACAATATGAAGAAGAATGTGGCATCAGAGTTGGACCTAACAACAACCTGTACTTTGCAGGTGGCACAATCTTACTTGCAGTAAGTGAAGAGAACTTGAAACACTAACTGCTGAAGATCAGAGACTGCACCCTTCAATATGGATTACATCTTAACATCAGAAAAGGCAGAAATCCTGACCACTGGACCAATAGGCAACATCAGGATAGATAAAGATTTAAATTGTCAAAGATTTCATCTTACTTGGGTCCACAATCAACACCCATGATACCAGCAGTCAGGAAATGAAAAGATGTTGGATTGTGCAAAGCTTTTGTCAAGGACCTCTCCAAAGTTCTAATAAGCAAAGAAACTGGTTTAAAGACTAAGGTATCCTTGATCCAAACCAGGATCTTTTCCATTGCCTACCTTGCATCTGCAAATGGGACACGGAATAAAGATGACAGAATTGATGTCTTTGAATTGTAGTGTTGGGAAAGATGGACTGCCAAAATCAAACAAGTCTTAGAGAAAGTGCAGCCAGGTTGCCCATTAGAGGCAAAGATGGTGAAGATCTGTCTCAGACAGTTTTGGTCATGTAGTCAAATGGGGTCAGTTCCTGGAAACAGATGTCATGCTGAGAATATGGAGGATCAGCAAGAAAGAGGAGGAGCCTCACCAAGATGAATTGACAGTGACTGGAACAGTGGGCTCAAGTACATCAGAAATGAGGATGTACAGGATAGGATAAGGTTCAACTTTGTTATTCACAGGGTTACAGTGAGTCGTAGTTGACGTAATGCCTTCCATTGACAGCAACCTCCAGTGAAGGTCTCCTGTCCAGCCTGATCAACCAGTGACAGGAGGGCCAACAGAGCCTGGTTTTAACCCTTTCCTCCTCTAGTTCTTGTATATTTGTGTATGTGAGATTTTGGTTCAGAGTTTACAAAGCCTATTAGTTTTCCGTTCATCAGTATATATGTATGTTGTTGTATGACTTCATTTCAGGTCCCTTCAATCTAAGAGCACTCTGCTTCTTCTCCCTGAGTTCACCATTCTCGTTCTCCCTTTTTAATTGCCCCTTTCTTCCATCTGACCTTTTTTTGAGGCACATGTCTTTTGGTCTCATACCTGATTACTCTGAGAAGTATGCTCCTTTCTGCTCTTATTGTTAACTTTATAGGCCTGTCTATTGTTTGAAAGGTCTTTTTCTTTTTTAAGCTTTTTATCATGGGAGATCTTGAATATGGATATGCCTTTTGTATAAATGCTGACAGGACAATGCTTACGTTCTCAGCATGATTCTGTGACCCACCTTGATGGGTCAAAATGGCTGCGTTATTTCTGTTACTTCATGCATACACTCCTTTCCTAGGCTTAGGGAAGCAGATGGCAAGATGTTTGTTGTCTCTCTGATTTACCTGTGATCAGGTTCACCTCTCACTGCCCACTGTGGCATCTCCCACATTCTGTGCTCCATTGTTTGGAGATGTGCCTCCTCATACTCATGCAGTAGGATTCCTTGGGTGAAAATACTCTACTCTTCCCAGATATGTGAAAGACATACCCAAACACCTGTCTCATCAAAATATCAAAGACAACCCCATCACAAATGGGATTATAATCACTGATGTAAAGGTAAGGATTTGTACCACTTATTTTTTGGAAACCCAATTCAATAACAAAGCTGAACTTGTTTCAGCTTTGGACTTTGCTTCCCAATCAGCAGGAGGGGCGTGTACTCTTGAAGGTTTGAGAGGTGAAAACTTAGACTGTTAGGAACCCTGAAATGTTTGGTTGCAATTCTTGGTTGACTGAGAACACTAGAAGCAACCCCTGGATACAGGCTGTGGACACTGCCCACCTCCCCTACCTCAGCAGTCCCAGGGCAGCAGCTGGGCTTCTGGGGCCATGGTTCCTCCTGCTCAATGTCTGTCAGAAAGAGCTGCTTCCCATGATCAGAGGGACTCCTGTGTTAGAACTCCCCAGCATATACTGAGCTTGCCAATCTAGTGATGTCTGCAGCATGAGGAAAGAATCTACTGCTGTTACTATTTTCTGTCTTTTTTTTTTTTTACATTCATTACATTATTACTAAAGTTTAGGAATGAGTGCTTTGAAATGTTCATTTGAACTTTCCTGTGATTGCTGTGCTTTGAATATATTTTGTTAATTGTGCCTTACATGTTAACAACGTATAGAGAGTAAAACCATGAGCTGTGAATGGCACAAATGTTACATTCTGAATCTAAAATAAAATAGTTAAGAGACTGAGTATGCCATTTTCAGGAAAACTGAGAAAGCTTTGATTATTGTAGGGATCCATGGAGAAGGGTCTACCTTCAGTACCCTCTATGGCCTCCTCCTGTGGGATGTCATCTTCATGAATGGGATTCCAGACGTCTTCAGGAATGCCTACCAGGTATCTGTACTGCTCGGCCAGTTGTGGTGCTTCCTAGTCCATGGGGAATGCACAGAGTGTTTTAAAGCTAGGGGGTGTGTGAGAGAGAGAGAGAGACAGACAGATATGCTTAGAGCATGCTTGCTTGCCTTATGGGTTGTCTACATAGTCGATGTGTTACTTTGTATAAGAAATGGCTTTTAAATTTAAAAATCAGATTCACAGAAAACAATTTCAGCTATCTTTATTGAGTTTTAAACTTTAAGTTTTATCCCCTTCTGCATAAGATTTTGCTCCTTAATCCAGTTGATTCAGCATCAGCATTTCTGAGCCTTTACTGTGTCCCCAGTTCTGTGCTTTTTCTTTCATTGATGTCAGATATGCCCACTTAGTCATGCTTATGTGATAAAAAAGCTCTGTCTGAAAATTACTGTTCTCAAAGACAAGTATGCAAATTGCTTTTGTATCAGATTACTTGCATCAAAGACAAGTATGCAAATTGCTTTTGTATCAGATTACTTGCATCAGATAATTTTTGGCTGACCTTTTTAGAAATGGGATGATAACAATTTAATGAGATCAGCCAGTTTTCAGGTTTTGCAGGGCTTGAATGTACCTGATTAATATCCTTTCCAGGCCTGGTATGAGAGAGCTTGTTCTCTCTGTGCCACAGGCCTTCCCACTGGACTTGTACACAGACAGCTTCTTCGCAAGTAGGGAACAGGCCATGGAGGCCAGACTGCAGCTCATTCACACAGCCCCTGCTGAGACTCTGCATGCCTGGTTGGCAGCTTCATGGCAGGCTCAGGAAGGCAGAGTGACTTCTCTGGTCAGCTGGGACTGCTTTACTTCTCTTCAACAAGCCCAGGTAATAACTGTTGTTATCTGAATGACTGTATTTGTTCAGAAAGTGGGTTAAAAAAAAAACAACCCTTAAGCTAACAAAAAACCTCAAAGTCACTGTCATAACCTTGGTTCTGACTCACAGCACCCTCATTGGAATTCCAAGGGTATGTGTGACACTGGTGAGTCAAATGCAAGAATGGTTACCCATGTGGACAGTGTTTGGTGAAGCTCCCTGATTAAAACAAGCTTGAGTGGCATCCACTTCCGTAATAGCTTGCCTCTGGAAACCCTATGAACCTGGAGAAAGGACGAAAGTTACACAGGAGGTGTCTCGTTCATAATGTTGCTATGAGTCTCCTGCAACTCGACGGCACTTAACATCACCACCACCACCACCAGCAGTAGCATGGAAGGAGAGAACAATCGACCTAGTAGACAGAAAGCCATGCTCCCACGCCAAAGGTGGACGACTCTACTCCGTGGCCCTCAGGCCTGCCTTTAATTGTTTTTGGTGAAACATTCTTATAGGTTGTGTAACCCTGGTATGTCCACTTGCTGTACAGAGGTAACTGTTGGTTGCTGTGAAGCCGAACACTGTGACACTGATGAATCAAATGCGAGAATGGTTACCATGGACGGTGTTTGGTGAAGCTCCCTGATTAAAACAAGCTTGGAAGCAGAAGTGGTATCTACTTCCATAATAGCTTGTCTCTGGAACCCCTATGAACCTGGAGAAAGAACAAAAGTTATACAGAAGGTGTCCAGGACTTTTGTTCATAGAGTCGCTATGAGTTGTCTGCTACTAGACAGTACTTAACAACAACATGTTGTAACAGGAGAAGAATGCCCATCCCTATCAGAGATAGGATAGCTTCTGGGATACCAGCATAATACAGTTGGCGACAGACTACACCACTCTCTTAAAATGCCTTCTGAATACTACTGGATGTATTTATGGCAACTATATCAAAAGATACATATAGTGCATGCATGCAGGCATACACATATATTTGTGTGTGTGTATTATATATTTTATATAAGCACAGTTCAACTCTCTTTCCTCAAACCTCCCCCATCCCAGATGCTATTGTCATTAATGAGAACATCTTAGGTCTCAGAGAAAGCCTAATTATTCCAACCTTGGGATGCCCACTTTCCTTTGCCACCTCTTTAGTCTGTCAGAGAGAAGGATGCTGCCCTCCTCTGGGACTGCCAGGCCTCTGTGAGTTAGCACTACCATAATTTATGAGTGCTCCTTCTAGCCCCCCTCTGTCTCAGATGCTTCTCAGCATCCTCCTCATTTAACAGGTATGAAAAATGACTAAAGGAAAACAGAAGTTACCCAGACTTATTTTAACTCAACAAACAGAAGAACCAAAATCTGCCTCTGGTTTACTTGGAACACAGTTTGATTTCTGACCCATTGAATTTTTATCTCCTGGCTACTGTGATGTATTTCAGGGTCTGTGAAAAAAGGATTGATTTCCATGCATTCTGTGTCCAGGATCTTGTCTCCTGCTTGGGTGGCCCTTTCCTAAGTGGTGTGTGCAGGCGCTTGGCCACTGACTTCCGACACTGTCGAGGTGGCCTCCCTGACTTGGTGGTATGGAACTCCCACAGCCATCACTTTAAGGTGAGTGCATCAGAAAGCAAAGCCTCATTTGTTGTTTCACTGGCAAACTAGTCAGAGACCACAAGGTGACATTGCTTCTATGACTGTGCCAAGATTCAACTACTTTGTGACTGGGGGCCTTGGTTTTTCCCTAGAGATCTCTCTTACTTCTTTGTTGTGTGGGACCTTTCGATGTGGAAGCTTAATTATTAGTGTAAGTATATTAGAAGATGTGGAGTACAAAAGAGAAGGAAATCACTGGGTTTTGAAAAAATTGTGATTTCAGAGAAAGTTTACAAAGCAAAGTGGTTTCCATTCAATTATTCACATACATCATGCTTTTGTAGCATTAAGTACAGTACCCCCATTCTTCCCTCTTATGTAATTCTTTCCATTAGTTCCTTCCTGACTTCTGAACTGTATTCCTGGGCAAATGCTGACCTTTTAACCTTAAATGGGTGGTTTTTGGTGATAAGTGAGGCCTCCTTGGTGCTGTTATTGGTAGCCTCACAGGCCTATTCATTGTTTAGCCGAAACATCAGTCCCCAGGGTGAATTTTTCTCTAGATTTGAAGAGTGACTAAGAACCATTGGTCTCAGGGTTTGACCAGTAAGCCTGGCCATTTTAATGTTTTCTGTTTTTAATCCACATTTCACCCACTCTATCCAGAACATTTCTTCTATGATCCATTTTATAGTGGTCAGCAGTGATAGCCACTATCTACTTCTTCTGGTCTCAGAGTCATAGAAGTTTAGGTCCACATGGCCTGTTAGTCCTTTGAAATAATTTTTTTTTTAGTTTATCATTCATTTCATTGAAAATTTACAGAGACTTTGGATTTCCATTCATTCATTGTTGCACTTTTCTTCCCTCCCAACCCTCACTCCCAGTACACTACCCTCTTGGAAAAGTAAAATTCTTTCATTGTTTTACAATCCCTCCCCCCAGGTCCTCTCCAATATTGAACATATGCATCTTTTCTTTCCTTCTTTCATTGTGCTGGTGAGGGAGAGACCAATAAGTACATCCTAGATGACTGTTTGAAAGCTTTTAAGACCCCAGTTGCTCCCCACTGAGTAAGATTTAAGAGTAAGGCTTTTGTGGACTATGTTATGCCAGTGAACCCTGATGTTCTTCAAGACTGTGGAACCAAAGGGGTGATTAAAACCTTTACATTCCTTTGTGTCCCTGTTGACTCTGCTGTATATGTGGGTATATTTACATTATATAATAAGAATGTAGAAATAAATCTGCCAAACCTATATACAGCCCTAGGGGTCTCTATCTATCGTAAACATACACATACTAAAAGCAACTTCTTAGAATAGAGTGATATAAAAATAGAAATCAACAACAGGGAACTTGAGGAAGCACCTTGCTTGAAAACTACTGAATATAGAAGAAATAGGTGAGTTTTGGTTGCCTAGTGGTAAGGAGTTGTACCGCCAGCCTGAAGACATGCAGTTTGAGTTCCCCAGCTGCTTGTTTCACTCAGAAAAGATGGGCAGTGTTCTCCTGTGAAATCTGAAAGCCTGGGAGAGGGTCAGCTATGAATAGTTTCTTACTCAACACTATGTAACAATAAAGAAAAAGAAATGGAAAATTTCTTATGTCAAATAAGAATGAATAGACAACATGCCAAAACCTTTGGGATGGCTTTGTTGAAGTGCCTTGCATTGTGGTCAGACTGTCCTTTTTCCCTAGCTGGCCTTCTTGGTGGCTGCTATTGCTTGGTGGCCATCCCACACCTAACACAAGAAGGAGGTAGCCTCAAAGATGAAAATGTCTCTTGAGTTGATCACATTTATAGTCTCCTTGTTACAAAAGTGTAAACTACACAGTGATGTTATAGCAAACTCTGAATATGATCAGGCAAGGCAGAGCGAAGGTCATCATCACTAATAACTGCCTACCCCTGCGGAAATCTGAAATAGAGTATTATGCCATGTTGGCCTAAACTAGTGTCCGTCACTCCAGTGACAATAATGTTGAATTGGTCACGCATGTGGAAAATCCTATGGAGTGTGCACACTGGCTAGCAGAGGTCCAGGTGATTCCGATACTCCGAAGGATGCCAAAAAGGACTGGTGAAAAATAACTCCTGCAGTATTTTTCTTTAATGAAACTGTCCAGAGCCTCTTTTAAAACAAAACAAAATCCCCAACAGAATGTTTGGAACAAAGCAATGCTCAGAGGACAATTTACACACACAATGCACACATCAAAATCATGTTAACACACCTCTTAGATGTTTGTAGTATTTCAATGTTTGTTTACCTAACAGAGGCTGCTTTGTGACCAATTACATGGTTTGTTCTGAAGAATGTTCCATGTGCACTAGAGAAGAATGTGCATGATGGGCTGTATATGTTTATGAAGTCAAGTCAGTTAATTGTATTGTTTAGTTCTTTCTTTTAGTTTCTTTCTAGTTTTATGTTTCATAGATAGTGGTAGAATGAGTGGATGAGTGACTATCAAGTTGTCTTTTTAAACTTAGAGTTAAATATTTTTGGTTCTCTGTTACGTACTGTGTTGTTACTCTGAGTATAGAATATTAATTATAGTTTTGTTCTCTTGGCCAGTGAACCTTTTTATCATTAATGTCCATCCATCTTTTAAGCTAAATTTTGCCTTGGAAACAATATTACTACTTCTGCCCTTTTTTGATTGCTGTTATCTTGATAAATATTTTCCCTTTGATGTTTGTCCTTGTGTCTAAGGAGTATCTCTATTAGGTAGCATATTGATGGTCATGGATTTTTATCCATTCTTCTTTTGACAGGTGCTTTAAATCCATTCACATGCAGTGCAATTCTCAATGATTATGGTTTTGTCTCTGTCATTTTGCTGTACTTTTTTCCTTTTTATTTTGTATAGTACTGCTGATTTCTTTATTCCTCTAGTGCTGAAGTAATTTTGTTTAAGGTCTTATCATTTCCCTCATTACTTTTGTTTTAATGTTAATAAGTCTTTATGATTTTAGAAATGTTTTATTTTGATGAAGTCTATTTTTTCTTTGAAGCTACTCTAAACTACTATTTTATTGCAAATATAAAATAGCTTTGTAACTGTGCTGTTATTCCCCTTTCTGGTTTGTTGTTATTTTTTTATCGACTGATGCCTCTTGTTCCAAATTTTCAGTCTTGTAAGTTTATTTCCCTTTGCATATTTCTGTATCCGGATGGTTCCTAAATAATGATGATGTTTGTGTTAATTTCAAGATAGTTTTACTCCCTTTAGTATTTCTTTTAAGATTGGTCTGATTTTTATAAATTCACTAAATTTTCTTTTATCTGGAAACACCCAAATATTTGAAGGACTGTTTTGCTGGGCATATAATTTGGATTTGGATATTATGTTCTCTACAGAGATTCTCTTGACAGATTTCCTTTCTGTTCCTTACCACAAGTTTAAAACATCACAGCAAATAAAATGTAACCATTTGGGGTCCACTTTTAACTTGAACTAGTGTAATTCCGTGCTGTATACTGAAAAGAGCGGGAAAAGGAAAATGAGCTTTTAAAATATTTTAGCTTGAAACTAACAGATGGAAGAAATGCCATGTTTTCATAAGTGTTCTGGAAAAATAACAGAGAATATGGAGAGAATTCAGCCTCTGGAAGATGGAAATGATAAAAAGCTATCTAATTTCTGCTAGTTCTCTGTCAATGTACTATTACTATTCCTGTCATTTTTGGATAATCTTTAGCAGGATTCTGCTTGCTAGTAATATTGTTTTCTCATTTCCACAATCTATTTGATCACCTTTTTTGGGACTGGGAATAAATGTGTATCTCTTCAGTCAGTTGTCAAGGTAGTTGGCCTCCATATTTTTGGCACAACTTGGTGAACACCTTGAGGGATGCGTCTATTTGTTTAAATATGTTCATTGGTATTCCATCAATTTCTGGGGCTTTTTCCCCCCTCAGTTACTCTAGAGGAGCTTGAACTTCATCACCATTTTCTTTTAATCATATGTTTCATGAAATTCTTCTGTCTCAGCCAGTTCTTTTTGATATAGTGACTCTGTGTACTCTTTCTGTCTTCTTTTAATGCTTCCTGGATCATTTATTGTTCTGCCCATAGTATCTTTCAGTATTGCAACTCGAGGCTTGAATTTGTTCTTCAGTTCCTTCAGCTTAAGAAATGCTGAGCAAGTTCATCTCTTTTGATTTTCTGAGGACAGCTCTCTGCTCATTTTGTTATATTTTATAACAAAAATTTTATATTTTCATATTGCTTTATCTTCCCAAGCTTCCCTTTTAAACCTTCTGTTCAGCTCCTAACTTCCTGATTTCTTCCTTTTGCCTTGGCTTTTCAGTGTTCTAGACAGAACTACCAGAAATATAAGCTGGTTGTAGAAGACACATGGCATTAGGGACATCATTGCCAATGTCAGACAGATCTTGGTTGAAAGCAGAGAGTGCCAGAAGAATGCCTGTTTTGTTTCATTGACTGTGCAAAGGCATTTGTGTGGATAACAACAAATTGTGGCTATCATTGAAAAGAATGGGAATCCCAGAACATTTAATTTTGTTCATACGAAACCTATACTTAGATCAAGAAGCAGTCTCTTCAGTACAGAATAAAGAAATACTGCCTGGTTCAAAATCATGAAAGGAGTGCATCAGGGATATGTCCTTTCTTTGTACCTTCTCAGTCCTATGTGGGACAGATCATTCAGAAGTCAGGACTTTTTAAGGAGGAATGTGGCATCAGGATTGGAGGAAGCCTCAACAACCTGTGCTACACAGATGATACAACTTTGCTTGCTGAAACTGAGGAGGACCTGAATCATTGCTGCAGAAAGTCAAGGATTGCAATCTAAAATGTGGATTGCAGCTCAGCATCAAGAAAACAAAGATTCTCACCACAGGACCATTTGGCAGTGTCATGACAGATGGGGAAGAAATTGAGATTGCTAACAATTTTAACTTGCTCAGCTTCACAGTCAAACACTCTTGGCACCAGCAGACAGAAATTGCATTAGGAAATTCTACTGTCAAGAACCTTTCCTGAGGGCTGAAGAGCAATGATGTCAGTCTAGAGACTAAGATACACTTGATCAAGGCCTATATCTTCACAATTGCTTGCTATCCATTAGAGAGCTTGACAGTGACTAAGGATGACAGAAGAAGAATCGATGCCTTTGAGTTGTGGTGCTGGAGAACAGTATTGAACTCTTGGAGAACAAATAGGTCTGTCCTGGAGAGAGTGAAATCACATTGTTTCTTGGAGGCAAGAATTTTTAAGCTCCATCTCAAACACCTTGAGGGACCGGTCTTTGGAGAAGGACCTGATGTTTGGCAGGGTGGAGAGTCAGCGCAGGAGAAGACAACCTATATGAGATGGACTGACATAGTAATTGGGGTAATGAGGGCAGATATGTTGGAGACAGATTGGCTCAGGATAGGACAGAGTTCAGACTATTGTTCTTCGGGTTGCTATGAATCTCACTCATCTTGACAGCACATAACAACAGCATATCTGATTTAATTTTACAGTGAAACTCAAGTGGTCTTGTTCTCATTTCTTCACATCTGAGAATATCAAAGCTTATAAAAGTTAAGTGTCTTGGTCAAGTATGTAAAATTAGTAATTGATAGCTGTGTCTTTGAGCTCAAAGGCTGTACTCATGCTTCTATAGTATACAATATAGGCCTTTTATATTTATTTTAGTAATGGTTTTATGTTCATACAAAGGAAGGGCAAAGAAGTGTCTTTGTGCCAGACATTACATGAAAATGCTTTCACGTGTTTGACTTCTTTTATAAAAAGAATTTTATTTCCTTCATTCAAATCACAATAAGAAGTTAAATGTTAAAAAGATCTCTTCCTGTTCTGGAATTTTTGTCACATGTTGAGTTACCCCTCTTGTTCCACATAATTCTTATGCTGTCTTCATTTTCATTCCTTGTTTTTCCTAACGGTTTCATGGTTTCCTTAGGAGATTAGTAGTATTGAGAGAGTTTATGCTTCATCTCATTAATTCTGTGGTTCAATGACTGAATTCTGCTCTCCTGTGCTTCCATTGTGTTCCTGTTTCTTAAAATTTTACACACACACACACACACACACACACACACACACACATTTTCATTATTCACTTGTTAACTCCATAATATATCAATAACAAGCTAGTTTTCAGCATTTACATTTCCTTTGATCCTGGGTGCATGAGCTATGATTAGTTGGAAAACAGAGAGACCAGAGACATGGCCAGAGGTGACCTCACACAGCCCACTTCATCACAATATAGTTGTCAAATTCATTGGTGGTTTGGTAAAGCTGATTTAGTTCTGTTCCCTTCACCACGGATTCACGTCTGCGAAAATTGGGCTAATAAATGGTGGGCTTCCATTTCCTGTTTGAATTCTCAGAAGCTTCATCCAGAATGTCACTGGGGACCGGTTACTGTAACACCAGTCTGACCTTCTCGGCCCCCATACTTCCAGTTGTAGAGATAATACTACAGGTTACCATTCCCTGTCCTGAACTTATCTAGGAAGGTTTTGTTCTCTCTGAGATCCAGTGCATTGAATACGTCAGACCCTTTCATTTTGGCAAGAACAGGATCTGAGTGTGCATGTTGTAGAAAGAATAAGCAGCTGGTAGAGTCTTTTGAGTTGGATGGTTTATGATGGTCGAGGGAAGGGTATACAAGCTCTGAAGGTCCATCACTTCACCATTGGTGGGTTCCACCACAAAAATGTCGATGATGCTCTCCTGGGGGTAGAACCAGTTTTCTTCCTCCTCCTAGCTCATGACTGGTGTGAAGTGGAACTGTTCCAAGTACCTGATAAGGAGCTGGTGCACTATTGGAATGTCCTCCTTCTCCACTGACCATAAATCAGCTGTCTTTAGAGTTTCTGGCAGTCAGTGGAGCATCATGATACACTGCATAGTCATATTCCTGCTCAGACTGGAGAACTTGACTTTGATGAGTTTCTGAGGATTTAGAGTTCAATGCCAATACCTGCAGGGGCCAACAGGTTTTGGCAGCACCACCCCAGCAGTGTAAATAGCTTGGCAAATCCCCTCCAGATGAACCCTCTGGGTTATCTCTCAGATCAGGACTGGAGCTATCCTCTTGGAGCATAGCTTCTTTGTGGACACTTAGGAAGTTGATCTCCACCATCTTCTCTATATCATAGATATGGATGTTTACTGGGATGGCGCTAATGAACCCAACCAGTTTCTGATGCGAGACCATTTGAACCCTGCAATGCCGTTGGGGAAGCCCCCAGGCTAGAGAGCCCACAAAAGAAATTCTGTGGAATAATCACATTTGACCATATTGCCATCATCATCCACCTAATTCCCATTCAGGAGTGTGTACAGTTCTTTCAGCTCACTGCCATTCCCCAGGTCCAAGGCATCCCTGGTGAAGCCCTGAGGCTAGGTGTAGGGCTCCTGGAAGATAGCATCTTTTGTCTGGCTCCACTGGGCTGTGAGTGTTCATCACCTCTCCCAATATGGGGACAGGCTGTGTGTTCCAGAACTGGTAGCTTCGTTCACTAGCCTCCGTGGTTTTGTCAGGGCCCTGACCCATCCAGTTCAGTGACCTTCTGGATTTCCTGGATCCTCTCTGCTAGCAGAGAATTCATTTTCATAAGCGGATCCTGGGCTTAATTGGTCTCATTTCCTTTTTTTCCCTTTTTGACCCCATGCCATTGGCTGGACTTAAACCCACCTCAGTTGTAGCTGTTGTCTTCCTCATTATCGCAGTCACTGCAGTGTTCATGGCCATTCCCTTCCCATCCATCATCTGTGGCACCTGAGGTGCCAGCTGCCTCACAGCTTTCTCACTCTTGTCCGCCATCTTGAGTGCCTGGAATTTTAGTTTTAATCTTCAGAATTTTTACTTGTTGCTTTAGGATTGTTTATAATTTTCCATTTATTTTGTTAATTTGGTCTTAGATTGGTTTATATATTTTTTTTTGTTTTGTCTTAGGTTTTTTTCAATTATTCCACCATTCTGTATCTGTGTTTTCTTTGATGTTTCTATCCATTGAAAGCACTTAACATTTAGTTCTTTTGGATTCTTATTACGAGGTTTGGTAACATTTCTTCCACTAAAGGATTTTTCTAGTCTGTATTTGTTAGTGCCGTCTTGCCCTGTTTTCTGTGTGATTTGCCTTTGAGACATCTTGGTGGTTTTTTGTGTTTTTTTTTTAACTGATGTATTATCCGCCCCCTTAAATAAAAATCCTCAGTTTGAAAACAATTCAACAACAGAAGTGGTAGAGGAAGCTCCTTTTAACAATCTCAGAACATAAATTGGTCCCCACAGAGAACCCATTAGAGAGCCGAAGGATACGTGTCTCTTTAAAATAATTTAAAATATATTAAATCTCCTAAGGCAGATCTTACTGGAATGAAGCGTCTTGGGTTAACCAGAGGGGAACAGCGCCTGTGAGGAGCTCTTTGCTCGTTGAAAGGGGGGGGAGGGGGATAGGAGTTGAAACTGGTCAATCCAGTGAGTTCAGCAGCACAGACAGATCTCAGCAACGTGATGAAGGCACCAAAATCTCCACACGATTCAAGAGAAAACTCCGAACGGTTTGACACAAGGACCACGGTAACTGAGAAGGAAAAAACAAAAACCACCACCACAATTGTGCCTTAACATCAGCTGAGAAAAATAACAATTAAATCAGGATGCAAATCGGTGACCCACAGCTGCAAAGCCAGTCGCTGCTTTGAATGGCATGCAGTTGAAGAATACATCCTTTTATCACCTTACACAGGTTGTCCCCTTCTGCACATGTGCACACACACCCCACAATGAGAATGAACAATGATAGTGTCTTTTTTTATCAGTCCACTGATTTCACCTCTAGTTGGAGAAGCTAACATACCAAGCAACTCCATAAGAACGATGCTGTTGGCCAACGGGGAGCCGGGGAAAGGACAGGCCAGGCCACCATCACAGCAATGCTGAGCACTGCACAAAAAAAATTCTCAGCAGGCCCCCACTGGGTTCAAATGAGAAACCCAACGTTGACAGCCATCATCTGCGTGTTGCAGCTTGGCTGACACTCAAGAGAAGGCTCTGACAACCTACTTTGTCACCAGAACTACACCAGCCACTGCACTTTACAACTACGAACAGCTCAGCGTTGCTTGGACAAGGCTGTTTTGTCCGTGTGTGTGTGTGTGTGTGTGTGTGTGTGTGTGTGTGTGTGTGTGTGTGTGTGTGCGTGCGTGTGTGTGCCCAGCCAGAAAACAAGACCCAAGGCTTGTCCATTGGAATCTGGTTTTGCGATATTCTTTTCCATTCAAGAGCAGCGGACTGGCCCATTTCGTTCCAGCTGCGCCTCTGCCTAGAAGATTGCGCCCACCACTGATCGAGCGGGGACGACTCCACAGAGGGCCACTTAGAAAGTCCTGTACGTGAGGAACGCTTTCATTTTCTTGGGGATCGGGTATCAGCAGAGCCAGGACTTGGTACGTGGTCAGGAAACTGCGGAGGGTTTTCCAGCATAAGTGCTTCAGCAACGACAGGACCCTCGGCGCCATCCAGAACTGGGAGTGGCCATCTCTGGTCCCTGTGGCAATTACCACCGTGTGGGGAAAATGTGCAGCAGAGGCCATTGGCATTTTTAGTTCCAGCACCCAGATTCTGAGGATTCTGTCATCCACCACCTAGGCAAGGTCCAGGCCTTTGGGGGAGAAGCACACAGACCTGAGCAAGCTGATGTGGATATCACTGGCGTCCATGGAGGGGGAGGGGTCGAGCTGGATGTGGTGGAGGGACCTCAGCCTCTTTCCAGTGTAGGGGTCCCACATGATCACGTTGGTGTCATAAGACGCGGTGACAAACAGGGCTGAGTCGGGGGAGAAGTCACAAGAGATCTTCTGGATGAGCATGTATGACACCTCATGCTCCAGAGAAAGACAGACTTCTCTCCAGCCACAGAACACAGCATGCTGCAGTCCGGGGAGACGGAGCAGCAGTACACCCACTGCAGGTGGCTCGATAACACCTGGATCTGTTTACCGTGTTTATTCAGATCCCATATGCGAAGAGTCTTATCCCGAGATGTGGAAACCAGAATCAAACTGCCACTGGGTATGAAGCTCAGGTCTCAGACGACATCGTGGTGGCCGGAAAGGTTCAGGAGCAGGAGCCCTGTCTGTGCCTCTCAGATCTTGATCTGCCCATCGTTGAGCCCCATTGCAAGGATCAGGCAGGAGATGTCAGGCACTGGGGATTGGTGGCGTGCCCAGAGCCTCTGGCTGGGCAGCAAGGACCACTGGGTGAAGCCAGACCCCAGACGATCTGACCACAGTCCAGGGTCTTCTCCTTCGGACTGCCTCACCCTTTTGGGTCATTCTTGCTGCCTCGGCTTTTGGCTTCAAACCCTTTGGGGATGAGCTGCGCCTCCCGTGGCCACGGGATCAGCTTGATGATGCAGTGTCCTTGAGACCAGGCGAACCAGGAGCCATTTGGGGAGAAGGCAACACCCTGCATCTCGCAACTGGACTTACAATCAAACTGGTGGGGACGCCCTGGTTTGAGCTCGTCCAGCAGCAGCGGTACCTCTCCGGCCTCAATGGAGGACACATGCGGCTCCAAGACAGGCACCTCAGGGCCCCCCCAACCCTGGCTCTCATGCCGCTGCTGCCACCGCCACGCATGCTGGTGGTGTTTTTTTGTAGCTTTAATTTTTCCTCTTACTGAGCTAAGCAGCTTTCTACTTGCACCTCCTACATCTTGGGATGTGTACAGTGCTCTCCTCACTCTCCATGAAGAGCAGTTGAAGGCAGTCTGGGCTGATGTTATTTGCAGTTTGTTGATCAGGTGATGCAAACACCTGGTGCCTCCTTTCCCGGGCATTCTGTGAAGGAGCATGTGTGCATTTGGGCTGTGTGGTGGTCTATACTGTGGCTATTTATTGCAGCAGGGATCAAGAAATAAGGATGGTAAAACCTACCCTAAAACAAACAAGAGTAGACACAAAAGTAAATAAAAAAACCAAAAATGTGTTGGCATGCTAAAGAAAGGGGGGAAATGACGAGAAAGGTGAAAAAATAAATGAGAGAAAGAATAAAAAAATAAGGGATGATAAAAAGAATGAAAAAGTAAGAAGAGAGGAGGAGCCATGAGTGGGGTGAGGCTGGCACCTGGCTGGCATTCTTGCCTTTTCTGACTGTGGGTGGAGGCCAGATGTGTGGTCTGTGACAGATTTTCAGTCTAGCCAAAGACTGGGATTGGGGCTCCTTGGTAGGGCAGACTTTATACTATTTGATAGATGACTGAGGGTAAGGTGCCCAGCCAAGGACAGAGCTTCCACTGGCCTATGGAACAACCCAGGACACACTGTTGGACTCCTGCAGCTCCTCTGCCGACTTGGGGGATGCTGAGTGTCTGTGCTAGTTCAGGATTGAGCGCAGGCAGGACCCATAGTCAGGGACGGCTCAGTCTCCTAATATGAAGAGGTGAAGAGCAGGTGTCTCCCACAGTATGGGTGCCAAACATTCAGTGGTAGGTCCACAAAGACATCCCATCAGGGACAGCCTCTGGAGATCAGGAGATAAAATATTGAGGACACTAGTCCACTTGGTACATTACTCCAGCTCTGATGGGGTATCAGATGCTAGAATTAGTCTACGCCAACTAATCTGTATGGACAAGGAAAACTGTCTGCCAGCTGCCGAGTGTGGAGAGCATGAGCTCTAAATGTGGTTACAGCCAGTGAGAAAAGTAAGCCCAGGAGGTGATGGATAACAGGAGTCCTTAAAAGAGGAGGTGATCTGTCAGTCTTCAGGCTGGTTACAGTTTAGGTCCCCATTCATCATGGATGTGCATGCTCTTAGCACTAGAGCCATGATACCACAAGCTCACCTCAGTCAGAAGAAGCTGTGAAATGAGTGATATCTGTGGCTTCTGTCAGATGAATTTTCAGTGTGTGTGCTGAGCAAATCATTCAGGAAGGTGGACTCTAAACAAAAATGTTGCATCAGGATTGGAGGAAGACTCAACAGTCTGCGTTCTGCAGATGACATAACGTTTCTTCTGGAAAGTGAAGATGCAAATCATTTACTGCAGATCACAGATGACAACCTTCATTATGGGTACATCTCAACTTCAAGAAAACAAACATCGCAACTTCTGGTTGATGTGTTCACCTTGCAGCATGTGAGTTTGTGAAGCTTATAGAGTAAATGGAAAAGGAATATGCCTATAGAGAAGAGAGAATTTGCCAAAAGAGGTCAGCTGGCTTAAAAATATGAAAGGTATAGCATCTCTTGTTGTACAGAGACATTACCAACAGAAAATGTAATGAAGAATTTGTCATTAAAATGGAGACTTACATTTAGACAAACAAAGAATCTTCTAGACAAACACAGGTGTGGATGAACAAGAGGCAGAGAAAGATACTGAAAAGAAAGTCAGAAAAAAAGAATGGGAAATCAGCCAAAACAGTGAAAGCCGTCAAACTTGAGCCTGGTGTACTCTTAAAGGCTTTTAAAAAAAAAGCCACATTGGGCAGGTGTTTGATTAAAATGTATATAATCTACTAGATGATGTTGTTATTGTGTCCTATAATGTCAGAAACAGCACATCGGAGATTACCCATCTTTTTTTCCACAGAGCAGCTGGCAGATCTGAACCACTTGCAGATTCTTGCAGCACAGATTCTTACCGCTGGGCCACCAGAGCTCCCTCTTTGATTTCACCTTCTACTGGATAGAGAGCTATTTATCTCTGTTTCCTAACCTTATGCAGATGAGATAACGTTGCTTGTCAACAGCAACATCTTGATGAGTAAGAGGTGAAAGTTGTCAGTTGTTTCTTTTCTTTGATCTACAATCTGTAGCCATGGATGCAGCATTAGAGCAATCAAAACACATAACACATTTGGAAAATTTTCTTTCAAGGGCTTCTTTAAAATGCTGAAAAATGAGGATATCAGTCTAAAGACTAAGATGTGCCTGATCCAAGCCGTGGTATTCAAAGTTGTTTTCTATACAAATGGAATTTGGACAGTGAATAAAGTAAACCATGAAAGAATAGATGGCTTTGAGTTGTCCTGTTGTTTCTGTTAAATATCTTTAAAATGGGATTGATGATAACAATCAGGACTAACAGACTGCGAAGGAGAGGGCAGTCTGTGTGAGGCCAGCCCCTCTGCCATTCTCTGTGGCTGTCAGCCTGGCAGGGATTTTAGCTTCAGCTTCTTGACTCACGTGGGAGATGGTCCCTAACCACTGGTAGGACACATATTGCCTGTCCAGCGGGGCTAAGCTCCACCTTTTCATCTCTTTCCCTTCATGGTCTGTGGGGGCCTCCTCTGATGCCCCCAGCCCTGTCCTCCCAGATTCAGTGGCTCATGATGAAGCTGAGAGTGAGGAATATGGGGAGATAATGGACACACATGTGGTGTGGTTGGCAGTGAGGGACAATGGGACCCTACCAGGTCATGCTGTCTCTTGCTGGAGGAATATACCTAGAATAGGAAACTGGATTTGGGGCTAATGGAACAGAGTCAGGTAGATTGTGGTATGCTGAAGAAGTGGGAAGCAGACCGCCAACCCTGGCTCCCAGACTCCTCCTGGGTGAGAGGGGATGAAGGACTCTTTGGACAGAGACCTTCCTTGTAGTCACCACCCCAGCAAGCTGGCCCCACCGAAGCCCAACTCCAGTCTGCCTCACAGCCCCAGTCAGGTCCACCCTTTGGGGTACTAGCTGCAAGCTAGGGGCTCAGGCTGTCTTGGAGTCAGAGTCCATCTTCTTGTGGGCTTTGAGCTAGAGCACCTTGTTGGTTGGTTCTCTCAAACCTTTCATTGAAGTCCCTCTTGCTCATTAACAGATTGTTGGAAATCAAGTCAGCAGGGAAACTCCTGTGCCATACCACACGGCTGCCTAGGCTGAAATTGATATGGCAGAAGTAGGAGGTACAAACAGGAGCTTGTTTGCCACAGCCAGTGGTCTTATTCTCTAAAATTCTGACATTTTCAAAATAGACTCTTTATCACTGATTATGTGACTTAATTATGATACTCTTACTGTTCCATGGCTCTTGAATCTTTGAGTTTATATTTTCATCAAATTGGGAACATATCTAACCATTATATCTTCAAATATTTTCCCCTAAGGAGAAGAAAGTTTTTTTAGATAAGACAATGGATTTCTCTGAGGTAAATTAAGGAAGAATATTGGAAGATAGGAAGATATGCTTATGAAAAGCAAGAAAATAGCCTAGTCAGAGGGAATAGCAAATAAGGAATGTTGACCAGGAAAGACTGGCCTGTTTCCAGGATGCAGTTGGAGTAGTAAAGTGTGTTAATCAGACAGTTTTGTAGGTTATTGTAAAGTTTGGATTGAATTTCATATGTAACAAAAAAGTAATAGTGTTTTAAGTAGTGGAACAAACTTGTTTATAGTTTAAAACTACTGCTTGCTGTATTAAGAAAAAATGTACTCATTATGTGCGGGGGTGTGTGTGTGTGTGTGTGTATGTAGGAGCTCTGGTGGCTTATTAGTAAGGAGGTGTACTGTCAACCTGAAGGATTTTGTTCAGTCTCCTCCTATGCGATTAACTGTCTCTGAAAACCCACTGGAGGGTCAGCTATGGATCGGTTCCAACTCTATGGTACACAATAGTAACATACATATGTTGGCAGCACAACTCCTTACTGCTAGCAACCAGAATTCATATGAGTTCTGGTTGCTAGCAGTAAGGAGTTGTGCTGCCAACCCAAAGGCAAGCAGTACAAATGTACCAACTGTTTCTAGGGAGAAAGATGGCCTGTCTACCCACTGGAGACTCAGTTATGAGTCAGCGTTGACTAGACAGCATGTAACAAAATATATAGATGGATCCCAGGATAACATTAATATTGAAATATGGAAATTTTGTATTTGACTTGAAGCCTGCAGCCTTCAATTTGGATTATATCTCAACACCAAGGAAAAAAAACTCCTCATCAGTAGGCCAGTAGGCAACATAATAATAGATGGAGGTAAAAATTGAAGTTAACGATTTCATTTTACTTGGATCCACAATCAGCATCTCAGGTAGCAGCATTCAAGAAATCAAGAGACAGGCTGCACTGGGAAAATCTGTCAAAGACTTCTCTACTTTGCTAAAGAGCAAGGATGTCATTTTAAAGACTAAGGTGTTTCTTATCCACGCCATAGTATTTTCAATTACTTTCTGTGAATCAGAAAGATGGACAATGAATAATGATGACAAAAGAATCTATACCTTCGAAGTATGGTATTTGTGAAGTTGTTAGTCTCGTCGAGTCAGAACTGATTCGTAGCTGACCTTCCAGTGGGTTTTCAGAGGCAGTAAAGCACTTGGGAGGATATTGCCCATCTTTCTCCTGAGGAACAGCTGGTGGATTCAAACCACATGCCTTTGGATTAGCAGCACAGCTTCTTACCACTAGGTAGTCAGAGCCTTGAAACTGGAGAAATTTATTGAATTGCCGAAAGAACAAACAAGTTTGTCTTGGAAGAAATACAAGCCGGGTGTTCGTTAGAGGCTAGGATACTGAGACTTGGTCTCCCATAATTTGAGTATGTTGTCAGGAAGAATTAGTCTTAGGAAAAAGACATCGTGCTTGAACAGGTGGAGGATCAAAGAAAGAGAGGATGACCTTCAACAAGATGGATTGAAACAGTGACTCCAACAAGTCATTCCAGCAAGTGAGTAGAGCATCTCAGAGATGGTAAGGTTGGAGTAGGATAGTTTAGGGTTGTTATGAGTCATAGTAAATGTCATGACACCTGACATCAACAGTAGGGATTCCTGGTAGTGAAATGGTTTCATGCGTGGCTGCTCAGCAGGGTGAACTTGTCTGAGGGAGAAAGGACCTGATGTCAGCTGCTGTAAAGGTTATAGCATAGGGACCTGTGGGCGGGCGGGTCGGTGTGTTTCTTTTATCATACAGAGTTGGTGTGAGTCAGGATCAGCTCAGTGACACACAACAAATTTGTTCACATAAAAAAAATTATCTCACTGCCATTGAGTTGATTCCAACTCACAGTGACCCTCTGTTGGTTTTCTGAGGTGCTGGTGGATTTGAATTGCCCGTGACATGCAGCCCCTTGATTAGCAAGACACCATGTGGGCCTATGCACCAGAATTCACAAAATAACTTTTCATCAATTAAACTCTTATTTCTTCCATCAAGATTCTGAGGCTGTAAACTGAATGGAAGGAAACGATTCATCTTGTCCCCTCAAGGCTGCTGGTGGTTCAGACATACAGCCAGGCCTTTTGTTGATCAGCACAGTATTCTACCACCAGAACTTTTTTGTGCACAGACACAGTTACATTTATGTAGTTATTAGTGAAAATTTCAGTTGCTTTTAAGAAATCTTCAATTTCCATAGCTTCTAATCTTTATGTAAAACTTCTTTTCCAGCTGGTAGAAGTTAAAGGCCCTAATGATCGTCTGTCACAGAAGCAAATGATCTGGTTGGACGAGCTTCAGAAGCTGGGAGCTGAAGTGGAAGTCTGCCATGTGGTCGCAGTTGGAGCTAAAAACAAAGCCATCAGTCAAAAGCTACAGAATTAGGAATGCTCAATCACCTGTTGATGCAAGATATTTTTCAAAATTTTGTATTATATGAGGGAACTTTTACTTTTCAAAGAGAAGAGTGTACTGGGGGAGGGGTGGGCAGGGAGAAAAGTGCAACAATGAATAAATGGAAATCCAAAGTCACTGTAAATTTTCATTAAAATTAATAAAAAATTAAATTTTGTATTATAAATATGATGGCTTAAGGGGTCATCATTGTACAGTGTATTTATAGCTTAGTATTATTTACTGAAATACACTCCACGCACCCCTACTTTGTAGATATGTGTTTTAAAAGACTAAGACATGAGTGGTCCTTTTAGGAGCTGAATGTATCTCTGTTGCTAGAGAGTAGGAAAAACTCTACAAGAGGTGACTCTCACTTGATGTTTTTTTGTTGTTAGGTGCCATTGAGTTGACTATAATTCATAATGACCTTGTGAACAATACATCCAAACCTTACCCCACCATCCTCATGATCTCTCATGTTTGAAGTCCATTGTTCCTGGCACTGTGTCCTGTGTTTCTGAGTCTTCACTTTGCTCAGCATACTTTTCCACATACTGGCCCCTCCTCAGCATGCCCAGAGTATGTGGTCAAAGTTTTACCAGCCTGGCCTTTGAGGAGCACACTGGATGCACTTTCTTCAAGAGAGTTTGTAATTTTGGCCGTCCATAGCATATTTAATATTCTTTTCCAGTACTACAATTCGGAGGCATCAATTAGTTGTTCTCACATCCTGATTGTCCAACTTTCAGATGCCTAGGTAGCAATTGATAAGGCCATAGCTTGCATCAGGCACACTTCAGTCTTTAAATTGGTATTGTTGCTCTTTGGAGAGGTCTGTAACAGGAGACAGGAGACTTTCTCAGTACAACCTATCTTTTTTTTTTTTTTAATTTTGTGTGTGTACTGTCAAATCGGACATGACTGGTACAGGAGGAGATTACCCGTCTTTCTCCTGCAGATTATCTGGTGGATTCGAACTGTGTACCTCTAGGATTGCAGTGCAGCTTCATGACACTAGGCTACCAGAGCTCCCTTATCTTTTTGTTTCTTGTCTGCTGTTGCCATGCATATCAATTGGAGATCCAAGTAAAAGGAGGTTCTTGACATCTTCAATCTGTTCTCCCATCTACGTCCTAATAACTTGGTGAAGTCAGTGTTTCTATTTATTCTGAGTAGGCAAGAGTGGCATCCACTTTATAAGGTGCATCTGGTACAGGCCATGGTCTTTGCAATCACTTGTTACGCATCAGAGAGCTGGACAGTGACCAGGGAGGATAGAAGGAGAATTGATGCTTTTGAGCTTTGGTGTTGGAGAAGAGTGTTGAGGGCACCTTGGACTGCTAAGAAAACAAACAGATTCATCCTGGAGGGGGTTAAACCGGGCTGCTCCTAGGAGGCATGGATTCTGAAACTTCATCTGACATACTTTGGTCATGTTGTAAGGAGGGACCAGTCCTTGGAGAAGGACATCATGCTTGGGAGGGTGGAGGGCAGGCTCAGGAGGGGAAGGCCCTCTGGGATGTGGATTGATTCGATGACTGGGGCAATCGGGATGAGTGTGTCGGAGACAGTGAGATTGGCACAGGACAAAGCAGAGTTTAGAGCTGTTGTACATAGGGTCGCTATGAGTCACCAGCTACTTGAAGGCACATAAAAACAACAACATGCCTCCAGAAACTATGAACTTTGATAAACATTGATAGTTGTAGAGGGGCTTTGAGTTGTGCTTACCTCAAAGGAAATCAATAACAACTAACATAAAAATTGTGACATTTAGGTACAGCTTGTTAATTTGTCTTAAAAAAATTTATGATTATATTGGTGTGTGGATTTTTATACATATGTACATTTTTGTAAAGTTCAATGAGTATATAAAACTATCCCATTAACCTTCAAAATAATTTCATTGTATCATCCCTGTTTCTCAGGCTCCCATTGATCTTGTGATGTGTCTGAAGCCCAGTAAACATTAATGGAAGAACAATCTGACATTTTGTTACTATCATTGCCTTAGTACAATTATGTGTTGGGTTAGAGATAAGGTCACTAAACTCTCCTGAGTTTAACTGTCAGGATGTGTTCTGGGGAGGGAAGGAAAGGGAAGACAATACAATGACGGCCTAGTGTCACCCTGAGAAGTAGGAGGCTATCTGTCCATTGCAATAGCCTGCATCCCTGGCATTCCTCTGCTGTTCAGATCAGGTGTGCTAACATCTGTGTGCCCAGTGTCAGCAGCCTTATTTATCACATGCTAACTGGTGTCCTACAGGCTGAACACCTGGGGAAATGGTCATTTTACTCATCTTTTCATTCAGTAACTTCTCCATCCTGAGGTCTTAGAAGATATGTACAGAGTAGGTTCTTGAGTGTCATTTTGAAGGATTTGGAAGCACCATATTAAAAGTTTATCTTACACCAACCCTGATGTCAGTCACTTTCTACAACAGTGGCACCATGCAGTATTTGCCCTTTTGTAACAGATATTTTACTCAGCATAATGTCCTCCAGGCTCACCCATTTTGAATAATATTACATGAGTTCCTTGTTTTTCAATGCAGCATAGTATTCCATTCTGTGAATATACCACAGCTTCTCTATCCATTTGTTTGTTGATGGGCACTTAAGTTGTTTCCAACTCCTTGCTATTGTGAACAAAGCTGCAATAAACATGGGTGTGCATATATCTGCTTGGATATCAGTTATGGTCTCTTTAGGGTATATTCCCAGTAGTGGAATTGCTAGGTCAAATGGTATCTCTATTTGCACCTTTTTGAGAAAGTGCCACAGCACTTTCCACAATGGTTGCACCATTTTACACTCCCACCAACAGTGAAGTTCCAGTTTCTCCACAACCTCGCCAGCATTTGTTGCTTGCTGCTCTGTGAGACTGAAAAAAACTGGATAGATTATGTATACTGAATTGAAACAAATGAGGGAGAGAGCAGTTTAAAAGTGATACATGATAGCATATTATGATTATCACAGGAATTCAG
>NW_006400223.1:659167-662341 GCF_000299155.1 Elephantulus edwardii | reverse complement strand
AAGCCTGGAAGCAGGAGCAGCATCCACTTCTGAAATGGCTTGCCTCCAGAAACTCTATGTACAAACAGTGCTCAGGCCTTTCGTTCATAGGGTCGCTATGAGTCGTCTGCGACTCGACGGCATCAAACAACAACATACAGTGCTGACAACTTTTAGAAAATATTAAGTCTCATTTTAAATAATTTTACAATTTCTGTGGATACTTCCAGGGTTACTGCATAGAATCCATAGATAATGATGTTCATATGAAGCTGAGATGTCAAAAAAGAAATTTGCACACCATGCCTGGTGGAACACCAGAGAGTCTAGGAGCACCAGACACAGCCTCTGTGAACAATGAAGGAAGCTGCTTGTGGGAGCACGGAGACAAGAAGTCTGCTCCTACAACCCAGGGACAAACAGATTTAAGAGACTCAGTGCAGAGGAAATGGGACATGGGTAGGAATCTCGTTCAGGAGAGAAGAAAGTTACCAAATTCCAGATGAAAAGTCTTTCCTAGCAGTGGAAGCAGCTGGTATGTCTTTGCCTTGGACTTGCTGTGCTGCTGCTCCCAGGGGAGTTTTTCTCTGAAAGCCTGGGTTCCCACGACCATCCAGTGAGCTGGTAGGTGAACCAGGGGAAGGAGTCTGGATAAATTAGGTGTATCGTGACTTGGAAGTGGCCCAGCCGGAATCTTTGGAACATAGGAAGTGGACAATGCCCTTGTCCTCATTATGAGGTGTATCTAGGCTGTGGGTAGCTGAGGACACTAAGATCTGTTTTGAGTACTTATGTTGTGATCCCAGTTGGGAATCAGCCACCAGTTTTTTTCTGGAGCTCTTCCTAATGCTTTTTAGCAAGTCATTGTGTGATATTTTGGAATGCAGTAGGGATTCCTTGGCACCAGCATATGTTTTCCCTGGGAAGAGTTTAGAATGAGTTCAGGAGAATCATGAACACCAAGTTCAGGTATGCTGACTCAGGAAATCAGAAGTTCATCATGATGCAAAAGTCCATCCACACTCATCCTGTACTAACCCTCAGCTATGCATTAGGTATGAAGGATGCATTTCCCATAATGTAAAAATGTCCAATCAAAGTCATTGCCACAGAGTCAGAACTGACACACAGTTGACCCTTCAGCAGCTTTTCACAGGCTCTGTCACATGGGAGGAGGTTCTCCATTCTTCCCCCTAAATGTTCAAGAAACTAGAGCTGTAGCTTTTGGATTAGAAGCTCAACTTTCTGGACTAAGCTACAAGAGTTCCCCCACACAAGACGGAGATTATCTACAATTCCCACAGAGTTCACACTGATGTGAAGTTAGAGCAGAAAAGGAAAAGTACCAACATCAATGGTAACTAGAATATTATGATAAATATACAAATTTGTATTTTTAAAATATAATGGTCAAAGCTACCTTCTTGGTAATTCAAAGCTTCCTACAAAAAAAGGCCTGTCTCTTAGATTGCAGTAAAATTCTGCTAATGCAATTTGTCTTTTAATTTCCTGCCTGCTGGTACCAAGAGTATTGATGAAGCTACCAACAATCTCAATCTCTATATAAATATTAT
Source organism: Elephantulus edwardii (assembly GCF_000299155.1). Lineage (NCBI taxonomy): Eukaryota > Metazoa > Chordata > Mammalia > Macroscelidea > Macroscelididae > Elephantulus > Elephantulus edwardii. Next base: position 660,788 of record NW_006400223.1, on the reverse strand, counting down.
AAAACAAAAAAATTTATATTCTTTTCATAAATCATCATGTGACTTTATGTTGAAGATGGACAGAGAAGCCCTGTGTTTATATGCATGTCTGTGTAGTGAGTGACACCTCAACAATTTTGACATGTATTCTGGCAAAGTTGTGAAGATATGACCTAGGACAGTCTGATTATTTTTTCCAATTTAGCAACACAGCCTCCTGGGTCAACTTTGAGCTTCAGTCTGAGGATGAGGCTGGTTATCACTGTTAGAAGATGGATTTAAATCCATTGCTTCCTAAAACCTTCATCTTACAAAGAAGTGAGAAAAAGATATGTCCTTCCCTTTCCTTATCTACCTAATATTTCTCTATCCCTGCTTATGACCAACACTAGCTGAATTTGCCTTTGGACATCACTTATTCTACTACAAGGAAAGGTCCTGATGCTTTGACTCTCTCTAATGGGTCAATGGCAAGGACCTGTCACTGGTGTTTCAGTATAAATAGAACAACTTTGTCTCTAGAAGAAAAAGAGCTGCCAGGGATGCTGGGATGGGGTTGGGGGGAGAATATCAAGAAGGAAGATGTTTACCACATGTGACATAGGTTGGCCATGTGTCAGAATGTGTCTGCTCCTGACCTGTCTATGAACTGAAACCTTAGGAAAGCCCAGCGTCTCTCCTCTAGAGATTCTCCCAGAGATTCTACCTTAACAGGTATCTTGAATTCTCGGGCCCAGTATGCTGTCTCCTACCACATGCTCTCAGACGCACCACTTTGTCACTTTCTCCCTTTACTCCTATGAGTCTTATTAATAATTTTCTTTCTCTCATTCTATGTTTGGATGGTGTGAGCTGAATCTCAGTTCTTTAGTGCCTAGAACATAAGAGTCTCCCTCACCAAGATCATCATGGAGAAATTTGACATTGTAAAAACATTTTCAGGAATCCGAATTTTTCTTTTTTATTGAGATTTTAATGAAAGATTATACAGAACTTGGGTTTCCATTCATTCATTATTACACATTCTCCTCACTGCCCACTCCTTCCCCCCAGTTTGCTTTTCTCTTTGAAAAGAAGAAAAAATTCATCACTGTTATACAATCCTCCCCAGTCCACTTTACTATGAAGCTCCTACTCTGGACTCTTGTGATGCAGATTTCCAATAATATATCCCTTTAAACAGTTCTCTCTGTCATCTGTTTCAATGCAGTGTACATTTATTTATCCCCTCTTTTCCTGGTTTCCCCCGAAACCCAATGTCAGTCCTGTTTTAGAAGAGTGGCATTATGCAGTACTTGTCCTTTTGTGACAGAGATATTTCACTCAATATGATGTCCTCCATGGTTAACCATTTTATATCATTATCCATGAGTTCCTTATTTTTCAATGCTGCATAGTATTCCATTGTGTGAATATACCACAGCTTCTTCTTTTTTTATTAAATTTTATTAGTTTTAATGAACATTTACAGAGATTTTAGATTTTCATTCATTCATTGTTGCACTGTTTTCTCCATCCTCATCCCCAGTTCGTTCTTCTTCCCCACCCCCATGTCTGTTTTAATTGTCCAGTTGCCACAGTGCTTGTCAAAGCCAGTTCTGATTAATCTCCTTTGTCAGTGTGTCCCTTGCCATTCCCTATC
>NW_006400223.1:613729-634965 GCF_000299155.1 Elephantulus edwardii | reverse complement strand
AGAGTAGAGGGACAGCACAGGAGGGGAAGACCCTCTATGAGGTGGATTGATTCAGTGACTGGGGTAATCGGGATGGGTGTGTCAGAGGCAATGCGATTGACACAGGATAGAGCAGGTTTTAGGGCTGTTGTACATAGGGTCAGTATGAGTCACAAATGACTCGACGGCACATAACAACAACCAACAACAATTTTCCTACATTCATGGTTTTCACGTTTTATGTTCCAGTCACTAGTTTCTGCTTACAGCTGTTCCTCCTTCTTTGTGTTTCCATACTTGAAAGCCCCATCTCAGTGGCTCTGTCTGCTAGTCTAAGTGTGTTTTAGTGTACCTAGGCTTTTTGAAGGCCTGCAACAAACAGATGTTGCCCTAGATGTTGCTCACCAAGTTGTGCCAAAAAATCTGGAGGACAACCACCTGCCAACTGGCTGAAAGAGATCTATATTTGTTTCCGTTCCAAAGAAAGGTGATCTGACAGAGTGTGGAAATTATTGAACAACATCGTTAATATCACATGCAAGCAAGATTCTGCTGAAGATATCCAAAATGATTGGAACAGTACATCAACAGAGAACTACCAGAAGTGCTGGCTGAGTTTAGAAGGGGTTGTAGTACTAGGGATATTGTAGGTAATGTTAGATAGCTCTTGGCTGGAAGCAACAAATACGAGAGGAATATCTATCTGTGTTTCATTGACTATGCAAAGGCATTTGACTGTGTGGACCACAACAAACTGTGGCTGACTCTGAGAAGAATGGGAATCCCAGAACACTTGATCATGCTTATGAGAAACCTATACTTGGACCAGGAGACATTAATCAGAACAGAGCAAGGGAACACTGCATGGTTCAAAGTAGAGAAGGGTGTATGCCAGGAATGTGTCCTATCTCCAAACCTTTTCAATCTATATGCAGAACACATTATCCAGGAGGCTGGGTTCTATGAGGAGATATGTGGCATCAGAACTGGAGGAAGACTCACAATAGTCTGTGTTATGCAGATGACACACCCTGCTTGCTGAAACTGAGGAGGACCTGAAGCATTTGCTGCAGAAGGTCAAGAACTGCAGCCTTTAATATAGATTGAAGCTCAATATCAAGAAAACAAAGATTCTCACCACTAGGTCAATTGGCATTATCATGATGGATGGTGAAGAGACTGAGATTGTTAATAGCTTTAGTTTGCTTGGCTACACAAGCAACACTCTTGGTACCAGCAACCAGGAAATTAAAAGATGTGTTGGCAAAGTCTGCTGTTAGAGACCTTTCCAGAGTACTGAAGAGCAATGATGTCAGTCTGGAGACCAAGGTGCTCCCGATGTAGGCCATGGTCTTTGCAATCACTTGTTATGCATCAGAGAAGTGGAGAATGACTAGGGATGATAGAAGGAGAATTGATGCCTTTCAGTTGTGGTGTTGGAGAAGAGTATTGAATATATCATGAACTGCTAATAAAATGAACAGATTTGTCCTGGAGAGGGTAAAGCCAGGCTGCTCTTTGGAGGCAAGGATTCTGGAGCTTTGTCTGACATAATTTGGACATGTTGCAAGGCAGAATCTGTTCTTGGAGAGGAACATCCTGCTTAGGAGAGTGGAGGGACAGCGCAGGAGAGGAAGACCCTTGATTAGGTGGATTGATTCAGTGACTGGGGTAATAGGGAAAGGTGTGTCAGAGCCAGTAAGATTGGCATGGGATAGATCAAGGCTTAGGGCTGTTGTACATAGGGTCACAGTAAATCATAGGTGGATTGATGACACATAATAACACCAACAACAGTTGCCTGCCAGTGGTTTAGAGCATTTCTTCATGTGTCTTTTGGCCATTTGAATGTCCTCCTCTGTGGAAAGTCTTTCCATGTCTTTTGCTTGCTTTGTAAATGGATTATCGGTTTTTTTCTTCTGGATGCTCTGTAGGATCCTGTAAACTTTGGGGATGACACCCTTGTCCGAGTTGATATTGCCAAATGTCTGTTCCCAGTCAGTAGATTTTCTTTTTACCCTGTTGGAAAAAATTTTTAATGAGCACATATATTTAATCTTTGGAAGGTTCAGCATTCATGTATATTTCCTTGTATGACCCCATTAGATAGTTAAGATCCCAATAATACACTCATTTTGTTCTAAATTTTGGGTTTTTTCCCCCTGATTTTTATTAGTTTCTTTTACTGAGTTGTTAAAAGTATTTGCATAAACATGCATGTAGAATTCTAACGGCCTAGTGGGTAAGGAGTTATGCTGTCAAATTAAAGGCAAGCTGTTTGAATCCATGAGCTGTTGCTCTGCAGTGAAAAGATGGGAATTCTCCTTTCATGCTACTTACTGTTTCTTAAAACCCACTGAATCGTCTGGTATAGTTTGGTTCTGACTCTATGGTCTCTAACAATAACATATATATGATGTCAGTCTGAGAGCTGGACAGTGAGTAAGGGTGACAGAAGAATCAAAGCCTTTGAGTGTGGTGCTGGAGAAGAGAGAACTGAATGTCCCATGGACCAAAAGAATATATAGAACTGTCCAGGAGAAAGTAAAACAAAGTTGCTACTTGGAGGCAAGGATTTGGGAGCTCCATCTCACATACTTTGGGCGTGTTACCAAGAAGGACCGGTCCGGCGAGCTCTGATGGCCTAGTGGCAAGAAGCTGCAACTGCAATCTCAGAGATGCACGGTTCGAATCCACCAGATGCTCTGCTGGAGAAGGAGGAACAATCTCCTCCTGTACCAGTCAGATCTGATTTGATGGTACACTCAAAAAATAATGAAATAAAATAATTTAAAAAAATAAAAAAGGAAAAATAAAAGAAGGACCAGTCCTTGGAAAAGGACATCATGCCTGGAAGGGTAGAGGGTCAGTGCAGGAGAGGAAGGCCCTGGCTGAGATTGACACAGTACCTGGGCTAAGGGGGCACATGTGTTGGAGGCAGTGAGATTGGCTCAGAATAGAACAGGGTTCAGAGCTATTGTACACAGAGCCACTATGATTCGACAACACTTAACAATAGTAACTTATGTTATATAATTTCTCTGTTCTCATAAATCACCTGGTTTGCAAGACTATGCTACAGTGGACTCATTACCTGTGACTTCATATATTGCTGCATGTACATGCCAATTCCCATCTCCACATTTGATTTACAGAGGAAAGACAGATGAGAATAACATAAAGGTACAACAGCAAACATTTATTCATAATAGGGGAAACTAATAATAATAGGAGAAAATGAAGACAGGGAATTGTACACATCAGAGAGCACCCTATCTTCTCAGATCTGTAGGGAAACAGTCCATGGTTCTCCCTCCTTTAATAGTCTCTGACTGCTGGCTTTTCCTTCAGTATGATAGCTTGGTGTGACTGATGAACTGCATGTGAAAGGATCTTTGAAACTCAATGCCATTCTGTCTCTCCTCTGGATGATATCTCCTGGTGGAGAAGGGCTGTCCCTTCTGTCCCCTCTCTGGTGGGTCCTTCCAGGTACTTGACTTGAAGTGTCAGAGTTTCCAGAAAACGTGTAAAGTTTTTAAAATATTGAACTTAACAGTGAGAGGACTTGATTAAATGAGGGACTAGGTACTATCTCATGTCCAAATCTATAAGCTTGACAAACCAAATCCCAAAGAAGAGATACTGGTTGTGTTTGCCTGCAGGGTCATTCTAGTCTGTAAAAGTCCTCTGTGATATCTCTAAGCCATCTCAGTACAGGACTTTGAGGAATATTACTCAATGAGTTTATTAATTTTCTTGTGTTTCTCTCAATCTGATTTTTCATCTCTACTTGTCTAGAGGATTGAAGATCATATTGTGCATTATAGTTTTTAGGAATCTGAAAACATTTGAATAGTTTGAACAGGAGAAAAAAATGGAATGACTTCCTTTAACCATACAGGTGTTGTGGTTTCCCAATTTAGGGGTTGTGTTCACTAATAGCCTCTTGACCATTGTTGAAGCATTGATTCTAAGGAGAAACCCCTTTAGGGAATCCATACCTCCCCACAATATAACTAGACAGAATATTTTACCTTGCATTGGCCTTAATTCTGTGACTTCTAACTGCCACCAACTTCCTTGTATATCCGGCCTGAAAACTTTGCTGCACTGAACTTGTGAGTGAGCTGTGAAGAAATCTGTTGACAAATATCAAATGTATTTAACATTTTGATTAATTCTGTCTTTCTCGTAGATGTAGTATGAGACAAGGGCCTTGAAAAGTCCTCTTACACAGATCTTTTTTCTGATGACTTTGTTAAGGAATCCCCATGGGTCAGTAGAATTTGCTTTCACCCCCTCAAATTGTCTACTTTTAGGGAAGTACATTTTTGTACAGAAGCAAAAGTTTCCTGCATGGCTTTTAAGTTGTGTGTGTTCTGTGGCTTAAAATCTACAGTCTCAGATCTGCCAGACATATCAGCTTTTAGAAATGTTTTCATTTGGTTCTCTGTGAGCTCTACAGGCTATTTCCTTCCCAGAATACAGCCATTGTCCATTAGACATACTGGTTCTGATGAAGTAAAAAATTCCCTTTATTTTTAAATGTTCATTTACTTCAAGGCAGACATCAAGCACATGTTAGTTATTGGCATATATGTGCTCCTTTGGAGTCTAGACCAGGAATTAAAGCTCTCCTGTTACTATTAACCTATCAGCAACTTGATGGCAAATAACAACAACCACAGACTAAACTTCAGAAAAACAGAAGTTCCCACATTTCCCACATTCCTAGTGCATGACTAGTTTCCCATTTCTGTTGTAAACTGGAGAGGGCCTTTTGTAAATGGAATTTTTCAGCCTAGTGATATAAACAAATGCCCTAAACATATTCCCTCAGTTTGACAATGGCACACTTTTCTAGTGTTTGTAAAACAAATAATTCAAATTAAGCCCAAAGAAATCTTTCATACTGTTCTTTAGTATCTGAGGCTATCAGGTAATCATTTAGAAGTTGAATTATCATAGATGTCACTGTTGGGACAGATTTCTCTAACTTTTTCTGCCAGAGACGGAAAAAATAAGAGCTCCTTTGGAACAATTTCTAAACTTCACTCAACTTGAATCACAATTTAGACTTGTCTACTGGAAAAGAGGAAGAAGAAAATATAGAATATAGATTACACACACAGGAAAAACTTCAGAGGCCTGTATATCATGGTGAGAGTATGTCAGGGGAAAATGGAACAACTATTATTGTAGCAGTCTTTGCTTTGCTAATTATCTTTTAACCACATGTATTTCTTCTGGTTGAACACTTGATAGAGATACTGCTTTATACATGCTTATAGATTATTCTTATAATAATCTGGTTTTATTGGTTCTGTATTTTAAACTCAGGGTCCAAACTGGATCATGTCTTCAGATGTGACACAGTCATGGTGGCTGTGGCCTCTATCCTCCAGAGTGTACACTGTTGTCAGATAAGAGCCTTCCTTTTCTGACAACTCCAGAAACACTCCATCTACTGTGCAGAAGAGGGTAGCATTTAAGTTACACAGTCAGTTTTCTAACAAGGGCCTTATAGGAGAATCAGGGAAAAGTAAGAGAACTCGTTGCCTTGTTAGAGAACCCAACAAGTGAGAACCATGGAGGAAAAGGAACATGAGCACATGGAACACAACCACCTGAACAAAACAGACGACGCAAAGTGAGAAGCCCCAGAGCACTGCAGACTCGCTGCCCCTAAACCTCTCCTCATGTCTTTCATGTCCTGAATTCTTCAGGATGGAACTACGCACCAAGGGTTTCCTAGCTTTCTGGACTTCTCAGGATCTTGTTCCTGCAGTGCCTGCATCATTCCCAGTGACATCCTGCCTGCAATTCTCTTCAGATGAGGTTACAATAATGACATGCATGTTCCCCTTCTTCAGTACTTCCCTTTACAGGTAAGGGAGTATAACCTTTACTGGCTACTTCTGAGAAATTAATAATTTCTTCTTCCTAATCTAAACTGTGCCAAAAGACAGAGTAGCTGGTTCTAATAGTTGAGTCCTCATCCTTTTGGGATGTTTATATGGTTTTGTTATTTTCTTTCTCCATCCTATTATTCTTTCCGTCACCTGAGTTTGGTAAGAAGAGGTCAACAAACTGTGGAGAGGCAACTTTATCCTTCCCTTAGATTCATGTCAATCAATTTGGGACTCTTCATAAAACACTGGTGGAAATGAATGAGTGATCCACATGACTCCTGCCTAGTCTATTAGAGCTTCTTCCAAATCCCTCTTAGGGGAAAGGCTTTACAATGAATGAGTGACCCACTTGACTCCTGACTAGTCTATTAGAGCTTCTTCTGAATTCCTCTTAGGGGAATGGCTTTACGATGATTGCTCCCCACCCTCTGGATGGGTCCCCCTCCATGGTTATGAGAACTTACTGAAGTACAAACTTCCCTTGACCACAGTATCCCTTGATAAATTTCTCATTCCCGAAACCCTATAAGGTTTTTGCAAATCTCTATACTCAAACAGGCTCTTCATTATAATTTAAAGAAGTTGAATCCTTAACCTTGTTTTCAGAGAAAGACATGATAGAGTTGTAAATGGCTCACATGACAAAAACAATTATCTCTCTTTGTTGGGGTAAAGCTGAAGAAGGGCACAGGATCACATGATTTGGGAGATAGAGAGACCAGAGCTGGTCCAGGAAAGAATTTAGTCCCTCTAATCCACACATTTCCTCTCTCCTCCTGGCCCACTGTATCATTTTGATTATTTTTCCACATCACATTTTGAATCATTCCCATGTGTAGTGAATTTGTTACTTGCTATTGAATGAACTAATTCATCTCAAGAATATTTATTTGTTGATAATGAGGTCTGTGTAAACACCCCAGTAAATATATCTGTGTATCCAAATTGAAAGAATTGCCTTCTGTACACTGCAGGACTGAAATCTTATACTTCACATACTCGCTCCTTCTCCTCCTTCTCAACTGGGAAGGAAATATTAAATCCTGTGGACACCACCCCTCTCCACATTCCCAGCTTCTTACTCACATTTTGGTGCCACCTGGCTGTTCTGACAGGATTCTGGACACCATATGCCTATGATTACTCAGCAGTCAGATCCTCAATTTGGAGGTGGTGGTTTGTCTTTAGAATGTGGAGTGAGACGGGACCAGTGAAGGTCAGGGGCTGAGCAGCAGTGTCAGGAGGTGATGAGTCAGCCATGGGGTTTCTGTTCTTTCATTCCTGCTGGGTGCCCTGCAGAAAGTTCTGGAAGGGCTGGGACAGTGAGGAGGCAAGGGGTCCTGGGGAGCTGGATTCTTCCTCCCTAAAGACGGGGCAGCCACTCCAGCACATTGCATGAAGGACCATCCCAGATTCTATCTCCGCCTGGAGAGTCTTGCCTCTTCTGTTTCTTGCCCAATTTCTGCTTTTTCTTCTGGCAGGGAGAATGCAGGGGCAACAGGTGGTGGATCTTTTTGTGCTGCTGGCCGGGAGGCAGTTTTGGAAGGCTGCCTTGTGCTGGAATGTGAGGTGGGCAGAGGTTTACCACCTAAAGCAATGTTGATTTTCTGGAGCCTTTCTCTCCTGTCCCTTTCCAGATCCTCAGAGGTGACTCGATAACCTGGTTCAGGGGCTGGAGGTAGCACAAGAGGGTCTCCATTCCTCTGATGGAGCAGAGGAGTCCTGTGCTTCTGGGGTCTAAAAGGGACACGTGGAGGAGAGACATCTCTTAGGCTTTGTATCTGCTGTGAGAGCACATCTGAGACTTTCACGTTGGATGTTCCTCTGAGAGGTCGCTGGAGCTGATGGGGTGGAATGATGATCTCCTATGGCCACTCTCTCTGGGCACCTCTGTGGTAGCTGGGACCAGGATGTGGACCCATCCCTCTTCCTCTGAAGTGGTGGGAAGTCTTGTATTGAACTATAAGGACTAGTGATGACATTTCTTTTCTTACAGTAATTCAGAAATGGGCCCCGAATCTTCTTGATGGAATTCTTTTTCAAGATCTTTGTATGGTGGCTTCTCTTCAGAGTTCAAATGTGAACTGTGGTTCTGTTCTTGACAATGGGAATCCTTTTCTTACCCATCCCACTGTCCCCTGACTGCAGATTGTTCCTCTTTAGCTATCCCCTTCTTTCTACTTTGCTTGACATTTAGCACAGTGTCCAAAGGAGGATCTTGGGCCACCCTGGATGTGAGCCACACAGAAGGTTTGACCTTTTTCTGCACAGAATAGAGTTTGAGTTTGTCCTTTTCGTTGGTCAATTTAATCTTGGGCAGCACCAGCTTCTTTTGCATGTGATGCCAGCATATTGAAGTGCCCACCCCTAGAAAGGAATACAGGGTCTGCAGGACCACAGAGGAACATCTCTGAGCTGCTTTGACAAACTGCCTTGATGTACTCACGGGATCCTGGTTGGATAGGTAGTGGGTGTGTCCACGGCTAGGGGCAGCTGACAGGTGTCTGTAAGGTTGTCACCCAGCGCTGTACTCGGATGGACGTGAGGGTCGAAGCCTGCTCAGGGGCAACCCATCAGAGCAGTTCTTCTATCTATTGTTCAATTAGAGGAATTGGAGAGAGGAACACCAAATCTTCTCCTGTAGCTTCCACTACAGCAAAGGTGAGGCACGCACTGTTGAGCCTGTTGGCCTGGATTGTCTTTTAAATCAGTTATCCAAGATCAGGCACGTGCAAAGAACGAGCACGTCACTCCAGGCGTCTGCACACAGGACAGCTAAGAGTCACGCGCACAGCACACGTACAGGGCAGCAAGGGACGAGGGCACGAGCACAGGGCAGCAAGGGACGAGGGCACGCGCACAGAATCAAGCGCAGTCTCGTGCACACGTCGGTCAGTGTGGGACTATGGTGCACACACAGAATCAGGTGAAGGCTCATGCACAGGATGGTGTGGGACGAGAACATGCACAGGAGCTGGTGCACACTCTTGCACAGGAAAGCCTGGTGTTAATAATATAGAAAGGAAGTTGTTTTCCTTGGTCACGAAAATGAAAAGGAAATTAAAAGACATGTTGCATTTGGAAAATCTGCTGTGAAGGACCTGCATAAACTATTAAAAACAACATTGTCAGTTTAGAGACTAAGGTGCATCTGATCTAATACATGGTTTTTTCAATCACTTTCTATGCATCTAAGGATGACAGAAGAAGAATCTATGCCTTGTTTCGTGACGCTAGAGTACTGAATATCTCATTAACTGTCAAATGAACTAACAAGGTGTGGGTTAAATAAAGTACAACCAGAATGCTCATTACAGGCAAAAGAGGTGAAACTGCTTCTCACATGCTTTGGGCACAATATCAGGAAAAGCTAGTTCTTGGAAAAAGCCATCATGTTGGGAAAGGTGGAGGGTCAGAGAAAGAGGAAGACCCTCCATAAGATGGATTGTCTCAGTGACAGTAACAATGGAGAGAGCAGGGCAGAGATTGTGAGGATTCAACATGATTCAGATTTGTTTTGGGTTTTGTTTTCATTTTATTGCTTTTTTTCCTGATTCACATGTCCTTTATTTGTCACCATCTGACCAGCAGTACACGGACTTACAATCAACTGTAATCTAGGTGTGCAATGATCTGAGGAGTACAGTACATTTTAGTCTTTGAAACTTGAAAAGAATTCCAAATACCAGCAGTCTCTGGGTTATAACAATCTGACTTAATGAATACCGTTAATAATTGTTTCCTATATAAGGCACAGTATATTAAAAACTGGAGAGACACACAGTAATTCATAATAACAGTCAGGTGTTACTTTGAGATGTGCATGAAATGTTGTCATTATTACTGTATTATTTAAAATGTATTTTTTACTAATGGTATAAAATGTAAATTGATTAATAATTTTATAAAATATAATTAAAATTAGTTTCTATAAATTATTACAAAAATTTATTTTTATGCATAGAAAAATACACAGAAAAACATTTGAACATCAGATGTTTGATATGAACTATACCTAATCATTACAATGTACATACAAAGGCTTAGAGATGGGTTTGGGAATAGAGCTTGTTTGTACTGCAAGGATTTCCCAGAGAAACAAATGCCCCCAAATTTAAACTTTGACCCAACAGAAGCAGTTTAACAATTTTAAGAATTTGACATTTTTGATTCTTCTTTGGTGCAACCCCAGTGTCAAAAAAAGAACTGACAAAAGTATTTTTCTGGCTCCAAAATGACTAAAAAGTATTTGCTTCTTTAGAGTCTCTAGCTTCTATTTTTGTGTTTTTAGGTCTTAGTGGGTGCCTATCAAGTCTAGATATGTGTTTAGCTAGTATTTGCTGAATAAAAAAACATTTAAAATCCCCCAAATTATGAATCTCTGAGTAAAAAAAATTCATTGTGTGAACTCTATATAAATTCTTCCAAAGTACAAACTCAAATTTCGAATTTTTGTTTTGGATATGTGATAAATTTTTTTAAGCATACATCAATAAAACATATTAACAACATGTATCCAGACATTTACATTACAAATGAAGGAATTTGCCGCTCATTGCAGTTTGATAAGTGGAAATGACACATACATAATGCAATGGCAAATATGTGCAATAATTTTTTAAAATGTCCTATAAAGGGTAGTTTATAGGAAGGAAAAGTCTGCAAGACTCTTTGTTAGATTCATCAGGCAAACAAAATATTAAAACTCTGTTCGTTTTAATACACAATAGATTGGAAACCTCTACAGGAAGGCCCCACATGAGCGATGGCTACACCAGGATCTCACCCCTTGTGTTCCATGCACATAACTATTAAACGTTTGAATCATAGGAGTCATATAAATGCACAGAATCTGAATGGAGGCCTGTCAGAAAGAGAAAAATGGTTATTCCTGCATAAATAAATGAATCATAAGGGGTGAGGAAGGAGAAGAAGTGTGAGCACACTCTGCATGGTGTGAGAAACCTTTCTGCCTCAATTTAGCTCTCACCCCCATTACCCACAAAACAATGAAGCTTGAGATCTCACCTGCTGAGTTTAACGTGTGTGCATTAGAGAACCAAATCTAGATTAAAAAGATGAAATGCCCTATGCTCTTGGATTGTTGTTGCTATGTGTCATTGAGTCATTTGCGACTTACAACAACCCTATGTACTCTGAACTCTGTTCTATCCTGAGTCAGTCTGTGTCAATTCATCTCATCCAGGGGCTTCCTCTCCTGTACTGTCCCTTCATCATTTCAAGTCTGATGTCTTTCTCCAGGTACTGATCTCTCCTGGCCACGTGCCCAAAGTATGTGATATGGAGCTTCAAAATTCTTGCCTCCAGGGAGAAGCCTGGTTTCATCCTCTCTGGGATAAATGTGTCTGTTCTCTTAGAAATGAACATAGACTGAAAATGTATGGAGACAGGATGCATTCTTGATACACTGATTTTGAACTATGCAGTGTTTTCTTACTGTGTTCACTTCAAGAGTTCAAGACTTTTCTGCAACACAGAAGAAGGCATCAATTCTTGTTATCTGTAGTCAATATTCAACTCTCTGATGCATAGCAAGTAATTTCAAAGACCATAGCTTGGGTCAGGCACACATTAGTCTCCAAACTCATTTCATTGCTCTTCAGCACTTTTGAGAGGTCCCTGTCACAGCTTTCCTCAGAGCAAGTTTTCTTTTAACTTCTTGACTTCTGGTGCCAAGAGTGTTGATTATAGAGATGAGCAAGTTGAAATTGTTAACAACTTGAATTTCTTCTGCATCTTTCATGATATCGCAAATTAGACTAGTGGTGAGAATCTTTGCCTTCTTGAGGTTGGGAGTCCATGTGACCCCCATGGAGTCTCCTGTCCACAGAGACCCTCTTCTCCTATTTCTGCAGTAGTGCTAAACCCACTCCCCTCCATGGTTTCCTCTGGAAGAATCTCCTGATTTCTCTTCTATTCAGGTCTGTTTTTTTCCTCATCAGACACTTGATCATACTTTCACACTCCTCTGTGAGCATCAAGGAAAGTGACCTGCCCTGCTCTCTGCCTCTAGACCCTTGTGCTCCAGATACTTAGTAGTTCACGTGCCCCCCATGAGCCATGAGCTCAAGTTCTCCTTCCCACCAGACCAGAGGCCTCACAGGAAGGTCATGTGTCAGTAATGTCTTCACCAGGATCTCATCCCAGTCTTCCATGCACATTAAGGGTTTGAATCATAAGTGTCATAGATCCAGTTAATGTGAGAGTTTGGGTCAGCCAGAAAGAGGAAGCTTCTGAAAGCCTCATACTCAATAGAAAGTGAATATTGAGGTTAGGAGGGTGTTCTGTGAGACAGGCTCTTGGTTGTTCTGTGAAATGGGTGCTCACCACTTGTAGTCCTCAACTGTTCCCAGACTTAGGGTAGCCCAGGTACTTGTTCTCCATGACTCCTCAGCCACTGTGATCTTTCAGGTCTTGGCAGGGTCTGCTTCACACACGATACCACATGTGCTCCTCTCAGGCCCAGCCAGGGCAAATAGACCGTAATACCCAGCTTACTGTCAGTCGGCTCCCCACAGTGTAGAACTGCATCTCTGAGGGACATAGGTCAGGTAGTGAGTGGTTGTGGATTTGCCCAGGGGGCTCTTCCTCCCTAAACACATATGCATAGGATAAGAGAGAATGGAACAGCTGAGCTCCAGACCTGGATGCTCAGCAGGGCTGTGTCCACCGTGGCCTGAATCCCTCTCCACCTCATGCTCCTCTCCCATTGCACAGGGAGGGACAGACCTCAGAGACTCTGAGGAAGGTGTACAGCCTGTAATTCCCTTTAGTTCAGGTAATAAATGAAGTCTTAGTCCTCTTGCCTCACCCATGAATTCCTATGTTTGCAGAGTTCCTATCTTAAGCTGAGCTGACTCAGCAGGCCACTGCATCATTTTCTGGGGCCAAGTTCTCCTGCATCCAGAATAATATATACATTGACTGTGTCCATTGGTTCCAGAAGAGTCCAGAGAAGGGTCTCAAATTTGTGATGTGTATGCTCATAAGTATTATGTCTGGAACCAGGGAGGATGATCCCTGATTGTTTCTTAAACTCTGGATCTGGTTTAGATAGGGCATTATCATCCAGAACATACAAAAGATGAGGCTGACCACTACTTAGGGGCCAACCAGGGTAGTGGGAGCCACCACCTGTAACCACAGTGACACAGGAGAGAAGCGGTGAGAATAAAATACCTCCCCACTGGTCTCTCTCCAGTGTCATAACTGAGAGATCAGGAGGACATTCCTGCTTCCCCTGTGAGTTTCTACCTTCCTCCCCATTGGTCCTCTCTTTCCATTGTCATGATTCAGATATCAGGAGGATATCCCTAACCCCCCTGTGAGTTTCTACCTTGTAGACATTTTGATGACACGGGATTTTCTGTGAGGATGGTCCATATTTCTGTGCCCTCTACTAGGACAAGTCTGGTGTCAAGAAAGCTATGCTACAATTCCAAAGCACTCAGTAAAATTCCAACAGATGCTCTGTGGGAATTTGATGGACAATCTCCTCCCATGCATTTTACTGCCTCTGAAAACTGCTGAAGAGTCAGCTATGGGTCAGTTTCCACTTAACAGCACACAACAACAGCAGCACAGTAGCTGGCACTCAGCTCTGAATGTCTAAATTGCCTCAGATATAGAAAAATTTAACAAGATCAGAGTAAGAGTAATTCACAACTTAATAAAGAGAAATCAGTGTAATGTATACATACCATTTTTCACAAGTGACAGACACATCACTTGTCTGTCAATTTGCAGTACTGCTATGGCTTCAGTGTTGCCATAGTCCTGGAAACTGTTCTATGGGTGTATCAAATACTGTTTCTGCCGCTAATGGTGGACAGATTGCAAAAGAGCTTCCAGATTGTGAAGCGGGATTGGTAAGCCATTTCTAAAACAATTGGCCTGTGAAATCTTATGAATAACAGTGGAACATGGCCTGACATATGGCACCAAGTGAGCCATCACATTAAAATATTTAAAAAATATATAGTCATATATAAAGAGCTACCTACTCAATGTAGTGTTGACCTTAGTGATTAGTAAGCATTCTGGGCCCTCTGTGTTTTTTTTTCTCTTCAAAGGATTTTATTTTCACGTAGCCATCATTAGACTATGATTTTATTTCCACATAGCCACCACTAGACCATGATTTTATTTCCAAGCAAGCACCACAAGACCATGATTCCAGAGGGTGCAAAAAACCCCCCTATTTGCTTAGTACTGCCCTTCACTGAGGGCATGCAAATACATCTCCATGTAGTTCTCAGGAATTATAATCCAATAACTAAAAACATGTCTTCATTTTCAACTGACATAAGGTTTGTTAGGAAAACTTCTTAATAATTTATTCAGTTTTTTGGGAGATAAACTCCCAGACTCTCCCATGGTGTCCTGTGTAGATGTCATCTTGCGGGCTGCCTCGGCGCTTGAAGCTCAGTCGAAGAAGTCCCGGATCTCTTTTCTGCACGCTTCGTCGCGGAACTCATTCTGTTTCCAGCAAGCCATCATAACTGACATTTCTGTAATATAGGTCGCCTCGCCCTTCTCTTGGCGCCGCTCCCCGACGGGGTTGGCTAGAATGAGGGGCTTGTTGGGCTTGAGGACAGGCTTTTTTGGGTTCCCTAAGCGAGCAAGGCGGCCCCACAGGCTGGGCGCCGCCATTGCCTGACGAACTCCCAGGTTTTCAGGTGGAACTTAATTTGCTGATTTTACAGGACTTATATGAGATTAGTTGTAAGCATTTATAATAAACTGCAATCTTGAATGTATAAAACATGAATCTAGGAAAATTGGTAGTTGGCAAATTTGCCAATATGAAATGTTGTTATTATGTGTCATCAATTTGGAAATGACTCACAGCTGACACTCCAGCAAACTTTCAGAGGTTGTCAATTTCTCAGGAGAATAAGGCTCATCTTTTACCTGTGGAGCAACTGGAGGATTCATACTGGTGGTATTTGAGTTGACAGCACAACTCTTTCACACTGACCCCTCAGAGCTCCCTAAAATGGAGAGAATGCCTAACATATCTTTTTTTTTTTATATCATTTTAATGAGCATTTACAGAGATTTTGGATTTCCATTCATTCATTGCTGCACCTAACATTTCTTTTTAAGAAGTTAACCCAATTCCACTGATATGTTGAGTGGGATTTCAGAGAATGTAAATTGCATGGTAAGAGAAGGTTTATGTTCTGTGAAATGACGGGTGGATTCAAGCTACCTGCCTGAGAGTCATTGTTTTTGAAGTTGTGTGCCCCATCAGTGCCCCAGAATGTGCCCCCAACGAGTGTGTCTTCAGAGGCTATAAATCATGTGGGAGAAGACTGACCTTTATCCCATGAAATTACTGATAGATTTGAACAACCTGATTTGGAGTTGGTGTTGCAACTTTTTACTGAAACTATGAATGAAAAAATGGATTACTTCAGCCATTTTAAAATAGCTAAAATCATGTGATTGATTATGCTGCAAATTATAAATTGAGCTGCAATGGTGCCACATTTATTTTGAAAAGTCACTATTCAGAAATACAATACTGTTGACTATAGGAAATTACTTATAAATGTAAGAGGTAGACTGGCAAATAATACTATTATTCAAGTTTATCTAACATGTGCTAGCAAAAGATGGAGAAATTGAGGATTTTTAGTAGAATGTGAAATTTGGGAACCAAGAACAAGGATCAGTATTCTGAAAATATGGACTTGGTGACAGAAATGGACCAGGGGATAGAATGATAGAATTCTACACAGTGAATGATTTATTCATTGTAAATACCTTTTGTGTGTGTGTGTGTGTGCCCAAGCTTATTGAAAATACTACAGCACAGCAGACAGACTCAAACTGCCCCACGTGGTGTTTTGAAATTCATCCCAATTGTGGGCTGAGTCACCTGCAGTTTGGACAGACTGCCAAAGTCCAAGAATTTCAGCGTTTCCTTAGTATCAGGATGTACTTCAATGATCTCCTGATCCAGGGCTGAAACCTCTGGTACATAATTATCTCTCCTTTCTTTTTCCTCCTCCTGCAGCTTAATGGAGATGCCTCTCACAGGCCCTCTCTGAATCCGCTTCATCAGATGTGTGACATAGCCTGCTATCTTGTTCCGGAGTTTCTTGCTGGGAATAATGGCAATCTCCTCGCACACGCACTTGTTCATGTGGAAGTCATTACTCAGGCGCGTATAGTGTTTCTCAATGATGACCCGGACCACCTTCTTCATGGTTTTGGTGCGAACGTGGCCCATGTTGGCGGGTCCTTGGTGAAAGAGTGTAAATACCTTTTATAAGAAACATAAATGAAGGTTATACATGGATTTCACCTGATGGTATGCACAGGAATAAGTTCGACTACATCTGTGGAAGGAATCATAGTTGAAGTTCAATCTCAGCAGTAAAAACGAGGCCTGATGTTGATTGTGGAAAAGACCATCAACTATTCATATGTAAATTCAAATTAAAACTAAAAATGGCCAAAACATATCCACAGGAATCCAAATTTCATCTTGAGTCTATGACCCCTGTATTTAAAAACCAACTCAAGGAACAGGTTTGAGGCCTTGAAAACTAATGAATGAACCAGATGAGGATATCAAGAATATCATCCACAAACAATTAAAAAGATCATTACAAAGAAAGAAGAAGAAGATGAAAATGGATGTCAGTAGAGACTCTGAATATTGCACTAGAACACTGAGAAGCCAAAGCAAAGAGAATAAGCCAAAAATTTGAATAGAAGATTTCAGAGAGTAGCTCAAGAAGACAAAGCAAAGTATTATGATGAAATGAGCAAGGAGCCAGAGTCAGAAAATCAAAAGGGCTGAACTCACTCCGCAATTCTTAAGCTGAAGGAACCAAATTCAAGGTGCGAATCACAATGTTTAAAGATGTTAAGGACAGAATATTGAATGATCCATAAAGCATTAAATGAAGATTAAAGGAGTATGTAGAGTCACTGTACCAAAAAAGAATAAGCTAGCACAGAAGAATTTCTAGAAACAACATATGATCAAGAGTTCATGGTTAAAAAGGGACAAATTCAGGCTTCTTTGAAGGACTTTGCAAAGAATAAAACTCCAGGAATTGATGGAATACCAATTGATATATTTCAACAAACAAATGCTGCCTTGGATGTGCTCAACAGGTTGTGCCAAGAGATCCAGAGGACAACTACCTGGCCAACTGAGAGGAAGAGATCCATATTGATTCCCATTCAGAAAAAGGTGACCCAACAGAGTGTGGAAATTATTGAACAATATCACTAATATAACACACAAGCAAATTCCTGCTGAAGATTATCCAAAAATGACTGGAACATTGACAGAGATATACCAGAAATACAAGCTGAGATTGGAAGAGGTCATGGCGGTCATGGCGCTAGAGACATTTCAGATGGATCTTGGTATGAAGCAAAAAGTACCAGTCTGTCTTTCATTGATTATGAAAAGGCATTTAACTGTGTAGATCACAACAAATTGTAGCTAACCTTGAAAAGAACGTGAATCGCTGTGGTATATTTGCACAATGGAATACTATGCTGCATTGAAGAACAAGGAACTCATGCAATATTATTCAAAATGGGTGACCCTGGAGGACATTATGCTGAGTGAGGTATCTCAGTCACAAAGGGACAAATGCTATATGGTGCCACTGTTGTAGAATGAGGCTGGCATTGGGGTGGGGTAAGACTGAGAAAAACTGGATGAAATATGTTTACGGCATTGAAGTCTACGGGGGAGAGAATAGTCTAAAAGTATTATATTTTAGGGCATTATTTTTATCGTAGGAGTACGCAATGAGGGTTGCAGAGTGGATTATATTTGGGGGTAGAGGGTGGGGTTTGGGGAGGTGCGGGGGGATTGTGTACCAATGAGGGAGTTTTTCTTTTGCTTTTCAAGGAGAGGAGCAAACGGGGGGGGGGGGGGGTTTGTGCGGGGAGAAGGGTGCAACAATGAATGAATGGAATTCCAAAATCTCTGTAGATGTTCGTTGAAATGAAAAATAAACAAACTAAATTTAAAAAAAAAGAAGAAAAAAAAAAGAACGTGAATCTCAGAACACTTGACTGTTTTTATGTGAAACCTATACCTATACCAGGAAGTAGTCCTCAGAACCAAGCAAGGAAACACTGAATGGTTCAAAATAAAAGAAGAGTGTATCAGGGACAACCTATCTCCATACCTTTTCAATCTTTATGCAGAACAGATAATTCAGGAAGCTGGGCTTTATGAGGAGGATGTGGCATCAGGATTGGAGGAAGATTCGTCACCGGCCTATGTTATCCAGATGACACAACCTTGTTTGCAGATACTGAGGAGAACATGAAGTGCCTACTGCTGAAGGTCAAGGACTATACTCTTCAATATGGATTGAAGCTCAACATCAAGAAGATAAAGACTCTCACCACTGAGCCATTGTCAGCACCATGGCAGATGGAGAAGAGATTGAGGTGGTTAACAATTTCAGCTTGTTTGGCTCCACAATCAACACTCTTGACACGAGCAGTCAGATAATCAAAAGATATATTGAACTGGGGAAATCTGCTCTCAGGGATCTCTCCATACCATTGAGAAACAACAATGTCAGTCTTGACAATGTCAGTGCACCTTATCCAGGCTATGGTCTTCTCAGTTACTGCTATGCTTCAGAGAGCAGGACAGTGGCCAAGGATGACAACATAAGAATTGATGCTTTTGAGCTGTGGTGCTGGAGAAGGGTTTTAAACATACTGTGGACCACCAAGAAAACAAATAGGTATATATTAGAGAGAATGAAACGAAGTTTCTCCTTGGAGGCTGAGATTTTAAAGCTCTGTCATATATTTTGGGCACATGGCCAGGAAGGACTGGTCCTTGGAGAAGGACATCATGCCGAGAGGTGTTGAGGGACAGCGCAGGAGAGGAAAACCCCAGATGAGACAGATTTGTACAGTAACTAGGGCAATGGGGGTAGGTTTTTCAGAGTCAGTGAGACTGGCTCTGGACAGGACAGGCTTCAGAGCCTACATAAAGTTGCTATGAGTTGCAGGTAACTTGTAACTTGATGGCACATAACAACATGCACCTAAAATGGTTCAAAATGCTAATAAAAATAAAGCCCTCCCTAGAAGTTTGTGTCCTTGAGACAGGCAGCCAGCAGCAGAAGGTCTTCTGGGCTCTCCTGCAATCATTTTATTCAGGACTTCTTGTTGTTGTTAAGAGCCGTCTAGTCATAGGCGACTCATAGCAAACCTATGAATGAAAGTCCTCAACACTTGTGTGACTTTCATCCTTTCTCCAGGTTCATAGGGTTTCAGGAAGCAAGCTATTACAGAAGTGGATGCCACTCCTGCGTCCAAGCTTGTTTTAATCAGGGAGCTCCACCAAATGCTGTCCGCCATGGGTGGACAGTGTCACATTGGTGTCACAGTGTTTAGCTTCACAGCCACCACAAGTTACCTCTGTTACCTCTGTGAACACATCAGGGCTATATGACCTAGAAGAATGTTTGAACAAAAAGAATGAAAAACAGGCCTGAGGGCCTGTGGCCCTTGAGCCCTTCTGTATTTTCCCATTCTGGCATAGGCCCCCAGTTCATCTGGCAAGTTCGCTCTGCCGACATCCACATGTGGCAGAAAGAAATCTATAAGCGCCTGAGCGTTCGATCCTAGCCTCTCTTCCAGAAGCCAGAGGCCCCTCCAGCTGACACTAAGACTCTCAAGACACATGTTGGTTTTTATTTTTGGAAGCAGGAGTGGCATCTACTTCCTAAACAACATGCCTCTGGAAACACTATGAACTTTGATAAATGATAGTTTTAGAAAGGCTTCAGGCTTTTTGTTCATAGGGTCACTGTGAGTCATGCTTGATTTGACAGCACTCAACAACAACAGGTCCCTGAAGACCTCATCTCCACCCTATCCAGAGCTACCTTTTACAATCTCCATCCTCTGACTTACACCAGCCCTCCCTAGAACCTTGTGGCCTCAGGACAGGCAGTCAGCCAGCAGAAGAAGACACTTACACTCTACATCTACTGTACATCATGGCCCTACAGCTTCCATTCGAGACTATTGGGCCTATTAACCTGCTGTAACAGCAGTACATCTCATCTGGAAGGCTCCAGCAATCAGAAACCACAGAAATGCAGTCCTAGAGCAGATCAGAGACAAAGACCTTCCTCCAGAACCTCCACAGAAAGTGGTGAAGAGAGTTGGAGAATCTGGCTATGGCACTCTACAGACCTTGGAGGAAAATAGATTTCAGGAAAGGAACCTTCAATCAGAAAACAAGGAGCCTCCTAGTGAGAAAGTTCCACATCCTCTTAAAAATGTGGATATTGGGGGGGGATTGTGTACCAATGAGGGAGTTTTTCTTTTGCTTTTCAAGGAGAGGAGCAAACGGGTGGGGGGGGGGGGGGGGAGAGGTTTGTGCGGGGAGAAGGGTGCAACAATGAATGAATGGAATTCCAAAATCTCTGTAGATGTTCATTGAAATGAAAAATAAACAACCTAAATTTTAAAAAAAAATGTGGATAGAGACAGAGCAAGTTCCCTTCCCAGCAGACTCCATAGATTCAGAGAACATTGCTGCTGTCGGACCATCGGGGAAGAATGGAAGCAAGGAGAGCTCTCTGAGAGCTGAGCTCCAGTGGGCGAAAGTCCCAGTAGGCCCGAACAGAGGCAGAGCATGTTCTCTTCCAAGGGGACTCCACAGACCAGAACCTTGCTGCTGTGAGACCAGAGAGGAAGGAACAGAAGTACGATGAATGCTCCTCAAATTTCCTTTTGAATGTCCTCCTGACCCAGCGCGATGTTCCCAGTAGTCCCAGGACAGATACAAAACTAATATCTTTTTTGA
Organism: Elephantulus edwardii; assembly: GCF_000299155.1. Lineage (NCBI taxonomy): Eukaryota > Metazoa > Chordata > Mammalia > Macroscelidea > Macroscelididae > Elephantulus > Elephantulus edwardii. The sequence continues at coordinate 614,223 of NW_006400223.1, read as the reverse complement.
TGTGTTCTATAGCTCCAGAGAACTTAGTTGTGGGAACAGAAAGGAAGGAACAGAAGCAAGCAAAATTTCTCCAGTTCCTTTCTGGTGGACTCCTCAGGCACAGCAAACATTTCTGCCAGCTGGAGGACCAGAGAGAAAAGACCAGGGACAGAGCAAGTTCTCTTCACAGTGGGCTCTCCAGTTCCAGTGAACTTTGCAGCAGCATAGGAGAGGAAGGACTAGAGGCAGGGTGAGTTTCCATTCTCTTCCTTATTACAGTGTTGAGCTCCTCAACTGAAACAAGATTTACAGTAAGCCCAGAGGGCAGAGATTGTTGTTGTTGTTATGTGCCGTCAAGTCGTTTGCGACTCATGACAACCCTATGTACAACAGCCCTAAACCGTGCTCTATCCTGTGCCTATCTTATTGCCTCTGACACACCCATCCCGATTACCCCAGTCACTGAATCAATCCACCTCATAGAGGGTCTTCCCCTCCTGCGCTGTCCCTCCACT
>NW_006400223.1:603997-611850 GCF_000299155.1 Elephantulus edwardii | reverse complement strand
TTTTCCACAGATGTAATCGATCTGATTCCTATGCATACCATCAGGTGAAATCCATGTGTATAATCTACGTTTATGTCTCTTAAAGAACGTATCTGCAATGAATAAGTAATTGATTGTAAAAAGGGTGAGTTGTCCTTACTTCCCCTGGAGCAATGAGTGTCCCATCCAAGGTCATCAGACCTAGGATCTGCCAGGACCCCAGGCAAGAAAAACTCTATCACAGCAATGATATAAAAGAAGAAAATTTCTTTATACCCTACATAAAACCAGACCAAGATATAACCTCTAAAATGATCAAAACACAGAATCAGTGGATTTTCAGAGGCAGTTAAATGCATAGGAAGAGATTGTTCATCCTTATTCTGCAGAGAAACTGGTGGATTTGAATCTCCTCCTTTGGAATTGTAACCAAGTTTCTTATCACTAGGCTACCAGACCTCCATTTATACAGGCTAACATACCCCCAAAAGCTCAGTATACGTTCTTCACCAGTGTGCACAGTCTAAAAAATAGATCAATTTTTATGTCACAAATCAAGCCTCGATAAATTAAAAAACACTGAAATAATACAAAGCATTTTCTCAGACCACAATGCTACAAAATTAGAAAACAAAAGGATAAGAAAAAAAAAGAAACATACACCTGGAAGCTGAACAACACCCTGCTTGCACATGAGTGCATAATTAAAGAAAGAAAAATAGAAATAAGTTTTTTAAAACATATAAATAAGTTTTTTAAAAAAACAAATAAGACTAGAACACAACTTACCAAGACCTTGAGGAAAGAGCCAAAGTTTTACTTAGAGGTCAATTCCTAGCACTAAGTAAACACACAAAAAGGAAAGAAAGCATGATAATTGATTATTTAACCCAACAGCTCAAACAAATTGAAAAAGAATAGTAAGAAAACCTAACAAGTTCTAAAAGTCAGGAAATTCTGAAAATTAGGGTAGGAATAAATCGAATACAAAACAGAGAAACAATTGAGACTATCGACAAGACCAGGAGTTGTGTGTGTTTTTTTTTTTTTAAGTCAAGAAAATTGACAAACAACTAGCAAAGCTAACAAAGGAAGATAAAAGACAAAAGTAATCCAAATAAGAGATGAAAGGGATGATGTCACAACAGAACAAATAAAAATAAAGTAATAATAAAATAATAATGCAATTTTATGAAAAACTATACTCAAGCAAATAATAAAACCTAGAGGAAATAAACACCTAGAAACTCACATCCCACATAAATTGATAAAGACTGAATAGAACACCTGAACAGACCCATTAAAAAGAAGAAATTGACCAAGTCCTAAAACAACAGCAACAACTTCACCAAAGAAGACATTCAGATAGCAAACACATGAAGAAACGTTTAAAATCTCTGAGATGCAAATCAAAACAACTATGAGATATCACCTCACCCCAGTAAGAATTGCAAAATTTAGAAGAACAGCAAACATCAAATGTTGGCAAGGTTGTGGAGAAACTGGAACCCTTATTCACTGTTGGTGGGAGTGTAAAATGGTGCAACCATTATGGAAGGCTGTGTGGCACTTTCTCAAAATGTTGCAAATAGAAATACCATTTGACCCAGCAATTCCACTACTGACAATATACCCTAAAGAAACCATAACCACCATCCAAGCAGATATATGCACACCCACGTTTGCACCAGGAGGGTCAGCTGTGAGAGTTGGTTATGACACAACAACAAAGTTTAGTCAAGTGAAAGCAATATTAAATAAGACATTAATCAGACATTTAACAATTGTAATTAGTGTTATAAGACAAAATGTGTATGAGTGATTGAATAACCCATATGATTGGAAACTTTCACGTGAATCACAGTGAAATAAAAGGTAATTTGAGATGATTCCTTCACGTAAGAATTTGGGGGAAGTAAAATCACCAGTTCTTCACAGAATTCATTCTTTGAGATGCCTTTATACCTCTTCTTTAACTTCCTCCATCCATTTCATCCTTGTTTCTGGAATTCTAATCTCCCTATTGGTTAACTCATAACTTTAACTGCCTGCTTTGTGAGCTCATTCTCTAACAAGTTTATCACCACCTGGAAGAATACTGGAGTTTCTATGGGATCGTCTCTATAACAAGTTTGAATCATCACAAGTGATCAGTGACTTTCACACTGAACATAGGCTTTCTTTGGCTTCAGCTACTCAAAACCTTCTAATGTAGTCTCTTGACCTATGTATCTAAAATGACTATTTCCTCTTCTTTGAAAATGTCATGTAAGGAAATTGTTTTTAAAGCTTTTCACTAGGTTTTTTCATCCCATAAAAAATAATAATAATAGAGTTAAAATAGTAGAGGCTAGTGGGGAGAAAATAGAATTAAAATAGTTAAACAGTTAAATTAGGCTTTCCAACTCAGGTTGGATTCCTATAGGAGTCTGATGGGCAGGGCCTGAAGGTTAAAATAGTTTTGGGGCTCAGTGCAGCAGTGGGAGACTTCACTTTGTCCCTTTCAACTCATTACCTGGAATTTGGACTTTTTGTTGTTGTTATGTGCCGTCGAGTCGCCTGTGACTCATAGGGACCTTATGTACAAGAGCACTAAAACTTGCTCTATCCTGTGCCAATCTTATTGTCTCCGATACACCTATCCCCATTACCCCACTTGTTGAATCAACCCGTCTCACCAAGGGTCTTCCTCTCTTGCACTGTCCCTCCACCCTCCCAAATATGATGTCCCTCTCCAAGGACTGGTCCCTCCTTGCAACATGTCCAAAGTATGTCAGAGGAAGCTTCAGAATCTTTGCCTGCAAGAGCAGCCTGGTTTCACCCTCTCCAGGACAAATCTGTTTGTTCTGCTAGCAGTCCACTCTTCTCCAGCACCACAGCTCAAAGGCGTCAATTATCTTTCTATCATTCCTAGTTATTGGACAGCTCTTTGATGCATAGCAAGCAATTGTGAAGACCATAGCCTGAATCAGGTACAACTTAGTCTCCAGACTGTCATTGTTGCTCTTCAGTACTCTGCAGAGGTCTCTGACAGCTAACTTTCCCAATGTAATTCGTCTCTTGATTTCCTGGCTGCTGGTAGCAAAAGTTGTGTCTGGAGCCAAGCAAACAAAAACAGTTAAAAATCTCAGTCTCTTCACCATCCGTAATGATGCTGCCAATTGGCCCAGTGGTGAGAATTTTTGTGTTTTTTTTTTTTATGTTGGACTTCAATTAATATTGAAGGCTATAGTCCTTGACCTTCTGCAGCAAGTGCTTCATATCCTCTTCAGTTTCACCAAGCAAGGTTGTGTAATCTGCATAATGCAGGTTGTTGACGGATCTTCCTCCAGTCCTGATGCCACATTCCTCCTCATACAGCCCAGCCTCCTGGATGATCTGTGCTGCATATAGACTGAAAGGATATGGAGACTGAATACATCCCTGGCATACACCCTTTCTGTTTTTGAACCATGCAGTATCTCCTTGCTCTGTTCTGACAACTGCCTCTTGGTTCAGGTATAGGTTTTGCATAAGCACAATCAAATGTTCTGGGATTCCCATTCTCTCAGATTCAGCCACAGTTTGTTGTGATCCACACAGTCAAATAACTTTGCAGTCAATGAAACACAGATAGACATTCCTTTGCTACTCTCTGCTTTCAGCCAAGATCTATTTAACATTAACTATAATATCCCTAGTACTATGACCTCTTCTAAATTCAGCCTGCATATTTGACAGTTCTCTGTTGATTTGTTGCTCCAGTTATTTTTAAACATTTTTTTCAGCAGAATCTTGCTTGTATGTGATATTAATGATATTGTTCAATAATTTCCGCACTCTGTCGGGTCACCTCAAGAGAGACTGGCCGCTGTGTAAGAGACCAGCACCAGTGTGAGATGTTTGGAGTCACAGAAGCACAAAAGGCTTGAGAGCTAAATCATCATATTAATGGCTGCATGGGAAAAGGGAGGTGTTGAAAGGGGTAGGTGGGAGTGGAATGAGATGCTGGTAGAGCAGGGATAGGGATGGGTCAAGACACATGTGCCAAGGGTGGGAGCAACACTGAATATATTGGTTGCTTCTATATTTGGGGAATGTCTTTCATCTGCTCCTTTCTGTAAAATGCTTGTCTGTCATATACTGTTCCAAATCTGAGCAATCAAATTAAGACAGACTAGGGAGAAGGATAGGCCATCCACTTCTGAAATCACAGGACTTCAAAAACTGTATATAATAGAGCACACTTAAACTAGCAGATATGGCAACTAAGCCTGAGCCCTCAAATATGGAAACACAAAGGAGAAGGAACATTTGTAAGCAGACACTAGTGATTGGAACATGAAATGTGAGAAGCATGATTGTAGGATAATTAGACACTGTTAAGAAATAAATGGAATACATAAATAAATATTGACATAAGTGAGATGAACTAGCATGGGACATTTTGAATTAGACTATCATATGATCTACTATGTACAATCAATGATTTATTGATTGCAAATACTTTTTTATAAGAAACAAATGCAGAATATACATATAGATTTCACCTTAAGGTATGCATAGGAATCAGATTGATTACATCTGTGGGAAGAATCACTGAAGAAGTGCAATATCAGCTGTGAAAACTAGGCGAGTTGATGATTGTTGGAACAGACCACCAACAAATCATAGGCAAGTTCAAGCTGAAGTTAAAGAACATTAAATCCAATAACAGGAACCAACATTTGACTTTGAGTCTCCCACTTGAAGTTCAAAACCATCTCAGCAACAGATTTAAGGCCTTGAACACTAATGAGTGAAGACCAGATGAGCTGTAGGAGGATATAAATAACATCATCCATGAAGTATGCCAAAGGTCATTACAAAGACAGAGGAGAAAGAAAAGACCAAGTTGAATGTCAGATGAGACTCTGAATATTGCACTAGAGTGCCAAGAATCCAAAGGGAAGAAATGAAAAAATTCAGGAGCTGAAACAGAAGATTTCAAAGAACAGTGTGAGAAGACAAAGCAAAATATTATAATGAAATGTGCAAAAAGCTGGAGTCAGAAAATCAAAAAGGCTGAACTGGCTTGGCATATATTAAGCTAAAGAAAGTGAAGTACAAATTCAAGCCTTGAGTTGCAAAACTTAAGGATGCCTTGGGCAGAATATGAAATGATCCAGGAAGCATTTAAAGAAAGTAGATGAATATACAACATCACTGTACAAAAAAAAAAATTACTGACGCAGAAGAATTTCATGAAACGTGTTCAAAAGCCCGGGGTGATGAAGGAAGAAGTTCAAACTGTTCTGAAGGAATTGGCAAAAAACAAGACCCTAGGAATTGACAGCATACCAACTGACATATTTCAACAAATAGATGCTGCCCTGGACACACCAAGTTGTGCTAAGAAATCTGGAAGACAATCACCTGGCCAACTGACCGGGAGAGAACCATTTTTGTTCACATTCCAAAGAAAAGTGACCCACCCTTTTGCCTTCCAGGTTTGTTTGTGGGTGGCACAGGCCCAACATTGGGACCAATCTGACTCCCTTGGACAGAGCCACACCCATGCCTTCCCTTTACCTCATGTCTACCACTTTTGCCCATCAGCCTTCCAAGTTAGAGCCCTTGGGCCTATAGTACTTGTTCGTCCCTTTTAAAAAAAAAGATGAGGGGAGATCACCAGTATGCATAATCCTGACAAGACATCACCTACAACTAGTACAAGAGTGAAGTCAAGGACCTGCCACTGAACTGTCTCATAGAATAGAGAAAACAGGTACTTTGGGGGAAATACTGCTGCCTAGATACACCACAGGGAACTCCTTAAGATCAAGGGGAAGTGTACAGGACAGCTTGAACTGGGTATAGATGCCATTTCTGGAAGGGAACAATAAGCTTCCTAGTTTGGTATTCAGCTACTTTGGGTTAAAAACTGCTGTCAGGGCCTTGGCTGTGTTGGCCTCGGGCCAAAAAGGAAACACAAATATATAGATCCTTCACAAAACATTGCCATGCTCTATCATTAAGGTCAAGAAAAACAGCAATCTGCCTCAGTAGTCATGCAGAAACAAAATAACCTTTCCCCTAAAAAAGCATACCCAATGAATACCCCAGATAGAGAGAACAAAAAAATATTTTTATATGGAGTTATTTGAACAGCTTTATAAAAAGATCTAAATGTTGGAAGAAACAATTAAATTCAATAATAGAGCAAATACCTCAGAAACAACAATCCAGAAGAAATATATTGATGAGGAGCAACTTGAACAGCTATGGAAGAAAATGTGAAAGATGAAAGAAAGATTTGATAGTATAGATCAAGAAGTATAAGAACTTAAAAAAATCATCACAAGACAGAGAGGATATTGGAAATTACAGAAAAGCATAAAAATACAATCCAGAACATCAAGACTGAAATGGCAGAAGTGTAACAGGCTGGTAGGATAAAAAATTAGAACTGAATAGACAAACAGAGAGTCAGAGAGTTGGAAGACATACTAGAAGAAAAATCAAAGACGAGATGTTAAGGAAATGAACAAAACATTAGAATTATGTGGGATGTCATCAAAATTGTGGAGAAATTACTAGAAGAAAACTTCCCACTTACGTTGTAGAACAAGGAAATCCACATTCACGAAGCACAGCAAACACCAAATAGATTAGACCCAAAAAGGAAAACAATAAGACATATTATGGTCAAATTCTCCAAATTAAAAGATAAGGACTGAATACTAAAAGCAGCAAAAGAAAAACAAAGAGTTAACTAAAAGAGGAAACAATTCGCTTAAGTTCTGATTTCTCAGCAGAAATCATGTGAGCTAGAAGACAATGAGATGACATATACAGAAAGTTGAAAGTTAACAATTGCCAGCCAATGTCCTATACTCAGCAAAACTCTTCATCAAATATAAAGGAGAAATTAGATCCTTTGCAGAAAAGAAAAAAACGTCAGGAATTTTTGAAAACAAAACCAAAACTACAAGAAATTTTAAATGCAGTCCTTCTCATAGAGATGCCAAAGGAAAGTATATGGACCATATTAACCAGAAACAACAGAAAAAAGAAACACAGCAAAAAGGCAAAAGTAAAACCTTGTCTGACAATAATCACACTTTATGTGAATGGACTAAATGCACCGATTAAGAAAAAAAAAGTACCAGAATGGATAAAACCCAATGACCATCAATATGTTGCCTACAAGAGACACATCTAAAAAAAGAAGAGAATGATAGACTCAAAATCAAAGGCTGGGTGAAAAAAATATACCAAGCAAATGGCAATCATAAAGAAAGCGGGAGTGACAATACTAATCTCTGATAAAATAGACTTCAGAATGAAAACCACTATACAAGATAAGGATGGGCATTACATATTTATTATGTAAATAAAGCACACAATATGTCAAGAAGATATAACCTTGGTCAACATTTATGCACGAAATGCTAGACCCATAGAAGACATAAAATGAAAGAAAACAGTTAACAATACTGAAGAAAGAAATAGACATAATAGTGATAGGCGATTTCAGTACACCACTATCATCATGGTCAACTCAAAAGAAACTCAACCTTTCCCAATGTGCATGGAACATTCTCCAGAATAGACCACATTCTAGGTCATAAGGCAAGCATCAACAAATTAAAAAACATAGAAATTGTACAAAGTATCTTCTCAGATCACAATGCCACAAAATGAGAAATTAATAACAAGAGAATAAAGGAGGAAAAAATCACACATTTGGAAGCTGAACAACAACTTGCTTGAACATGACTGGGTACAAGAAGAAATAAAAAATGAAATAAAAAAGTTTCTTGAAACAAACGACAAGGAAGACACTACTTACCAAATCCTCTGGGAAACAGCCAAAGCCGTAATCAGAGGTCAATTTATAGCAATTAGCAAAC
>NW_006400223.1:600785-601641 GCF_000299155.1 Elephantulus edwardii | reverse complement strand
GATTTGAGTCTTAGAAGGTCCCATTCATCTATGTTATGAAAAGAATCTCTTAAAGAATGTTTACTGAATATTCCTGGGTCACCACAAGAAAAAGACTGGTAACCCAATTACAAAATGAGCAAAAGATATGGAAAGACTTTTCACAGAGGAAGATGTTTGAATGGCAACAGACACATGAAGAAATGCTCAAAATCACTGGCAATAAGAGAGATGTACATAAAAATCACAATGAGATATCATCTCACTACAGTAGCAGTGGCAAAGTTTAACAGGACAGCAAGTAGTAAATGTTGGAGAGGATATGGTTAGATAGGACCTCTTATATATTGTTGGTGCAATTGTAAAAGTGGTACAAACATTCTGGAAGGCTGTTTGACACTTTCTCAAAAAGCTGAATATAGAAATTCCATTTGATCTTCCTTTCAGATGGTGAGGATTGGAATTAAACCCTGTCCTGGGACTGTGTGTAAAAAAAAAAAAAGAAATTCCATTTGACCCAGTTGTTCTACTGTTTGGAATATACCCTGAGAAAATGAAAACTGAGGCACAAACAGATTTGCACTCCAATGTTCATAGCAGTGTTATTAACCATCACAAGAACAGCCCAGATGTCCGACCACAATCGAATGCATTGAGAAATTTTGGTACTTTCACACAATGGAATACTACGTAGCACGCAGAAGCAATGATTCTGTAAATTACTACCTAACTTAGATGGGACTGGAGAACATTATGCTGAGTGAACTAAGTCCCATAAAGACAAATATTGTGTATAAAACCATTATTTTAGAAAATTACAAATAGAGATACCATTTGACCCAGCAATCCCATTACTGGGAATATACCCCAGAGAGAC
>NW_006400223.1:584117-600200 GCF_000299155.1 Elephantulus edwardii | reverse complement strand
AATGGAAATCCAAAACCTCTGTTAAAAAAAATTAAAAAAAAACAACAACATTATTTTTAGAATGAGTATGAGGATCCAGGGTTGGGGGGGCAGGTGGAAGGTGAAAGCAGAGGGGTGAGGATGGGTGGGCAGGAGGCAGAGTAATCATAAGTTTGTACAATTTGATGGGTGGAGATGATGAAGAAAATGGGAAAGATGTGGTGTGAAAAGCGATGTATTACAGCTTTATAAATATACCAGTATAAAAGAAAAATAAAGATGAAAAAATAATAAAAAAGAAAGGTGACTCGGCACAATGTGGAAATTATCTAACAATTATCATTTATATCACCGGAAAGTAAGATTCTGCTGAAAATTATCCAAAAAGTATTGGAAGTACATTGACAGAGAACTGCCAGATGTGCAGGCTGGGTTTAGAAGAGGCCATGGCACTAGGGATATTATAGCTAATGTCAGATGGATTTTGACTGAGAGGAGAGAGCACCAGAGCAATGTCTGTGTTTTATTGACTACGCAAAGGCATTTAACTGTGTGGATCACAACAAACTATGGCTAACTCTGAGAAGAATGAGAATCCCAAAACACTTGACTGTGCGTATGCATAACCTATAATTGGACCAGGAGGCTGTCATCAGAACAGAGCAAGGGAACACAGCATGGTTCAAAATCAGGAAGGGTGTACACCAGGGAAATGTCTTATCTGCATACCTTTTCAATCTATCTGCAGAACAGATCACCTGGGAGGCTTCACTCTCTGAGGATGAATGTGACATCTGAATTGGAAGAAAACTCATCAACAACCTGTGTTATTTATGCAGATGACACAACCTTGCTTGCTGAAACTGAGGAGGACTTGAAACACTTGCTGCAGATGGTCAAGGACCTCATCCTTCACTAGGATTGAAGCTCAATATCAAGATGACAAAGATTTTCACTACTAGGCCAATTGGCAGTATTGTGATAGATGGTAAAGAGACTGAGATTGTTAAAAGCTTTTCTTTGCTAGGCTCCACAATCAGTGCTATTCCTACCAGCAGCCAGGAAATCAAAAGACAAATTGAATTGAGAAAATTTGCTGTCAGGGAAATCTCCCGAGTACTGAAGAGCAATGATGTCAGTCTGGAAACTAAGGTGTACTTGATCTAGGCATGGTCTTTGTAATTATGTGCTATGCATCAGAAAGCTGGACAATGGCTAGGGATGATAGAATGAGAATTTATGCATTTGAGCTGTGGTGCTGGAAAAGAATATTGAATATACCATGGACTGCTAGGAGAACAAACAGGTTTATCTTGGGGAGGGCGAAACCAGGCTGCTCATTGGAGGCAAGATATCTGAAGCTCTCTTTGGACATGTTTCAAGAAGAGACTGGACCTTGGAGAGGAACATCATACTTGGGAGGGTGGAGAGACAGCGCAAAATAGAAGACACTGGATGAAATGGATTGACTCTGTGACTGGTGTAATGAGGGTAGGTGTGTCAGAGATGATAAAGTTGGCTCAAGATAGAGCACGACTCTGTGAGTCGCAGGTGACTTGACAGTGCATAACAACAAAAACAACAATTTTAGTTTAAGTTTTAACATTTATTAGTTTTATTATTTTGGACAAGTCTTTGAATGTTCTTTAGAATCAATTTCACATCTGCTACATTAAAACAATGTATTGGTTGACTTCTCTAGTCTCTTGATTTTTTATATTAATGATTTTTTTCAGAGGGCTCACATATAGAAAATGAAACCAGAAATTGTTTGAGACTATTTCAAAAGAAATGGAGGAATGGCCTAAGTGGTGTATAATACTAGGACCATGCTGGAAAAGAATGGCAGCTAATTATTCTGCTGATATTTCAAATAGAGAATTGTTCCAAAACACTAATTACATATTTTGGGGATTTTTATATCAATTATGATAAAAAAGAAACAGAGAGAATGGAGAATACTGAGTTAGCAGGAGGCAGGGATCCATGTATCAGGATGCCCAGGATTGTTTTCATCAGCACAGGCCAGAACACTGTTCAGGGCCATCACTAAGCCAAAGTTGGAAATGTCTACACTGTTTAGGGTCTGCAAACAGGAAAAAAAAATCTTTATCTGCCACTGACACTTCAAGCAGAACACATCTGCAGGGATATGGCACAAGTGGCACATGTGTTTACTTGTCAGCCTTCGCCTCTTGCAGGGCCTTCTCTTGTCCTGGGTCCTACTCAAAACAACTACCTTTGGACTCTGTTGTGGTAAAATATTCCCTCTAATTTTTGTGAGTAAGATGGTTAGTATTCATACTCTTACCCACATAAAGCAATTACAAACTAACTTAGTGACATTGGACAACTTCAATTGTGCTATCCTGGAGATACAAAGCAGTGAAATGCGTGATTATGTCTTTATGTGAAAACCTAAATATGGCTTTTTAATTGATGAGACATTTTTCTCATATTTTCCTTTAGTTCTTTAGAGATAGTTTTCTTTAGTTCCTGGAACATATAAAAATATTGCTGTTGGTAGGTTCCATCAAGTCAGCTCTAGCTCATGGTGACACCATGTAGACAGTGCATGACTCTGTTGTTATAAGCACTGAGTCAATCAATCCATCTTGTTGATAGTCTTCCTCCTTTTCATTGACCGCCTACTTTAGCAAGCAATATTTCCTTCTCTAGGAACTGCCCCCTCCCCACCTCGAGCCCCTGATACCATGCCTAATGTCTGTCAATTCTAAATTGCATTCTGGGTGATATACTATCTTTGTCTTGTATGTCCAACACCCGGGAGAGTTTCTAGATTGGTTTTCTTCCTACTTTGTATGGGCCATTGTGTTTCTTTGAATTATTTAAAAGCTTACTTTTGGGGAACTACATTCTCCACGTTGTTAGGGATTGGGTGCTTTTGTTCTTGTGGTAGTTTTTACATTGACTTTTATGAACTAATTATGCATTCTTCGCTGAGTGAACATTAGTATCATTACAGTAGTTACCTGGTCGTGCAGTGGTTAAGTTGATAACCAATGGTTGTATTACCACCAGTGGCTCCAAGGGAGATAGGACTCCATGGAGTTTATGTTCCCACATAAATATTATAGCCTGGCAAACCCTAGAGTCATACAGGGTCTCTGTGAGTCGGTATGAACCTGATGGCACACAATAAAATCTACATAGATTTTCCTTCAGTTCTTACAACTGAAAAATTTATACCCTGTGGAGCATCTTGGATGTACACTAAGATACAACTTAAACTGGAAAACCCATAGTTAGCACTATTTTCTTGGCCTATATTTTGTCCTTTTACAGAGCTTCAACTTTATCCAGAAATGAGAATTTCGTGGATCTTTCCTAAGCATCACAAAGCACTGTGCCTGTTAATGGCCATTTAAATTCTCAGGAATACATTAGAGCTTTTCAAAGTTTGTGTAATCTATCCATTCCCTAGTTTCACTTTAAGCTTTTTTGGTTACTCTTGTTTGCCCTAAATGTTATATCCTTTGATATGGTAGTAAGCACTGTCACATTTCCTTGTAGGTATGTTTGAAAAATATCCCTTGAATTGGCATCAGCACTGAGTCAGTTCTGAGACAGGTGACATGCAGTGTGAGTCTTCCAGGGTGTCACCAGACAAGGGAAATGATAATTCTTTGAAATGGGAACCATTTGGCATCCTCCATTACCACCCATGCAGGGTGTAAAGTTTTGGCTTGAGACTGAGCTCCAACTCCCCCCAAGATACCTTGGATGCTCCTAATGAAGTGAAGGTGCCATTGCAACTGCCTCACTATAACATTCAGGTACATACCCCTGAGCACCCTGGCACAAGCCTGAGCTCCAGCTCCTCAACAAACAGCTTATACACTCCAGAGCTTAAGGGAGGCTCCGCAGCATCCACCCAGCTCTCATTCAGGTACCTGCCCTGAGACCCCAACCATGTGTCTAAGCTTCAACTCCCCCCAATACTCCTTGGACAATCCTGAGGTTAGGGGACGTGCCATTGCAATCGTCCAGCTGTCCTATTCAGGTACTCTACATGAAGCCCCCTGGAATGAGCCTAACCTCCAGCTTCCATCAATATTCCTTGGACATTCCACAGCTTAGGAGGGGGCATCTTTGCAACTGTCCCACTATTCCATTCAGGCACCTCCCTGTCTCCAAGCCCCTAGCATGAGCCTGAGCTCCAATTTCTGCTAACGCCTTAGATGCTCTTTAGCTTGGGGGAGGCACCACTACATTCGCCCCACTATCCCATTCAGGTACCCACCTCCAAGGAATCCAGTATGAACGTGAGCTTCAACCACCTCTGAGATGCCTTGGGCACTCCTGAGCTTAGGAGAGGCACCACGACAACTGTCCTGTTACCTCATTTAAGGAACCAGCCCTCAAGTGCCCCCTGGCACAAGCCTGAGCATCAACTTCTGCCCAGATACTTTAGATGCTCCTGAACTTAGGGGAGGTGTCATTTCAACCACCCTGCTTTTCATTCCTGCCCTCAAGCCCCACTCCAAACAAGAAGTTTTGGAGACTCCTGAGCTTAGATAACATTCCATTGCAACTATCCCACTTTCCAGTTCAGGTACCACCCCTTAGCTCTCCTTGGCATGAAACTAAGCTCCAACTTCCCACAAGTCTCATTGGATGCTCCTGAGTTTAGGGCAGGTGCCATTGGAACTACCCCACTATCCCATTCATGTTCCTCCCCTCAAGCGCCCAACACAAGCCTGAGCTCCAACTCACGCCAAAAACACCTTACATAATACTGAGCTTCGGCATCACTATAGAAACTGCACTGCTAACTCTTTCAGGTACCCACCACTGAGCCCCTAGTATGAGCCTGAACTCCAACTCCCACTGCGACACCTTACGTGCTCCTGAGCTAAGGAGAGACATCATTGCAATCAACCTGCTATCTCATTCAGGTACCTTCTCTTGAGCCCCCCTGGTGCAGGCCTGAGCTCAGACTCCTGAGGAGATGACTAGGACCTTCCTGAACTTAGGGGAGGTGACATTCGCACTGCCATCCTCTGAAGACCCCAGTGCAAGGCTTATCTCCAACTCCCACCGAGAAATGTTGGACACTCCTGAGCTTAGGGTACACACTATTGCAACTTCATGGCTATCCCATTCTGGGACACATCCCTGAACCCCCAGGTGTGAGCCTGAGCTTCAACTCCCATTGGGAAGCCTTCCATGCTCCTGAGCTTAGGGGAGGAGTCTCTACAACTGCCAGCTAACGTATTCATGTACCCACCCTGAGCCTCGAGAACAAAGGTAAAATCCCTTGGATGCTCCTGAGCTTAGAGGAGGTGTCACAGCTAAACTATTTATGTACAGTAGACCCCCTCCACCCCTCTGAGACTCCAGTGCAGAGCTAAACTCTCACTCTTGCTGAAGCACCTTGGATGTTCCTCAGCTTAGTAAAGGTGCCATTGCAGCCACTCTACTATACCATTCAGGTACCCTCTCCTGAGCACCCTGGCATCAGCTTGAGCTCCAACTCCTGCTGAGACACCTTGGACTTTCCTGAACTTAGGGAAGGTGCCAATTGTCCCATTGTCACATTCAGGTACTTGTCCCTGGGCCCCTGTGCAAGGCTGTGCTCCAATTTCCATCAAGAAACCTTGGGCTTTCCCAAGCAGAGAAGATAACATTGCAAAAGTCCCACTCTAGCGTTTAAATATCTAGTACCTGCCCATATATCTTCAATGTTCCTGAGCTTAGTGGAGTTGTCACTGCATCTGTCCTACTGTCCCATTTAGGTAATCACCTCCAAACACTCCAGTGAAAGCCTGAACTCTAACTTCTGAAGCCTTGGATGCTTCTGAGCACAAGTGTCCAAGAACCCACTTAGGTAGTTGTACCCTAGCCCGCTGGCATGAACCTGAGCTACAGTTCCCACCAAGATACCCTGGATGTCCTTGAGCTTCGAGGAGTCACCCCTGCAACTGCCCCACTATTGCATTCAGGTACCCATCCCCAACTCTTTGGCTCAAGACTAAGCTCCAATTCCCTTTGAGACACCTTGGATATTCCTGAGCTTTAGGGGAGGCACTACTGCAACCTTCTCACTATCCCATTCAGTTATGTGACTCTGAGTCACCTGGTGTAAGCCCGAGTTACAACTCCAGCTGAGATTCCTTGAATGATCCTGAACCTAGGAGAGACAACACTGCCTCCACCTAGTTATTCCATTCATATAACCACCCATTAGTGATGGGATGGTATTAATAAATTCAGGATTGTCCAAACATATCAGATAGTATAGTTATAAAACTGACATCAGTTGCCTCCAGCCTGCAAAACAGATTATTTTGCCTGATTAACAAGAGAGGGAATGCATCTTTTCTAGAATAGCGTTTATCTCTTTTAAACTATTTTTCTTAGTCATATGTAAACTATTTCATAAGTTGTCTATTTACTAGGAACTGTATGTAAACTGTTCTTTTTGAATATAAAAATCCTGTAATTTTAACTAACAAAAGTAACATGAGAAGTTGTTGTTGTTATGTGCCGTCGAGTCATTTGCGACTCATAGCCACCCTATGTACAACAGCCCTAAACCCTACTCTATCCTGTGCCAATCACATTGCCTCTGACACACCCATCCCAATTACCCCAGTTACTGAATCAATCCACCTCATAGAGGGTCTTCCCCTCCTGCGCTGTCCCTCCACCCTACCAAGCATGATGTCCCTCTCCAAGCACCTGTCTCTCCTTACAACATGTCCAAAGTATGTCAGACGAAGCCCCAGAATCCTTGCCTCCAAGGAGTAGCTTGGTTTAACCCTCTCTAGGATGAATCTGTTTGTTTTCTTGGCAGTCCATGGTGCATTCAATACTCTTCTCCAGCACCACAGCTCAAAGGCATCAATTCTCCTTCTATTCTCCCTAGTCATTGTCCAACTCTCTGATGCATATCCAAAGACCATGGCCTGTATCAGGTGCACCTTAGTCTCCAGAGAGACACCGTTGCTCTTGAGTACTTTAGAGCAGACTTTCTCCTATTGCAATACGTTTTTTGACTTCCTGGCTGCTGGTGCCAAGAGTGTTGACCGTGGAGCTAAGCAAACTGAAGCTGTGAACAATCTCAATCTCTTCGCCGTCCATCCTGATGCTACCAATTGGTCCAGTGGTGAGAATCTTTGTCTTCTTGACATTGAGTCTCAGTCCATATAAAGTAGATTAACATTTAACCAAAGTATAAAAAGTACAAATGAACACTTTTATACAGAGAAGTGGTTTTTTGAGATGATTCTCACTGTTCTCCCAGATCTGCAATAGAGTGCTTTGGATATTACCATTCCTCCGTCTTATTGGCAATTGACTGCAGAATGGACTCCTTGAGTTCAGTATCACTAGCACCCTGGTGTCAGCCTGAGCTTGGACTCCTCCACACATGCCTTGGACACTCCTGAGTGATTGCACTCACTCTGCCAACTGATTCAGGTTACCACCCCTGATTGCCCTCCCCCCCCCATGAAAAACTAATCTCCCTCTAAGGATCCCTAGACACTCCTGGGCTGAGGGGTGGCATTGTTGAAATTGCCCTGCTATTGCATTCAGATACTGGCTCTTGAGCCTCCCCACCCCCACTCTCCCCACCTGCCCCACATGGACCTGAGCTCCAAATCTCACGGAGACACCTTGGACACACTTGAGCTTAAGGGAGGTGCCACTGCAACTGCCTAGCTATCCTGTTCAGGTACCTATCTCCAAGTCCCCTGATGGAGGGCTGAGCTACACTTCCCACCAAGATGCTGTGGAAGTTTTTGAGTTTAGGAAAACACCACTGTTAATTGCCCCACTATGCTATTCGAGAACCCTCCCCCAGGACCCAGGCACCAACTTAAGCTCTAATTTCATCAGACACAACTTGGACACTCTTGAGTTTAGGAGAGGTGTCATTACAACCACCCTGCTATCCAATTCAGGTTCCAATCCATAAGGCTCCTGGTGAGAAAATTATTTTCAACTTTTCTCAAGATGCCTTGGAAACTCCTAAGCTGAGGGGAGGTATCATTGCAAACTTTCTGCTATCCCATTCTGGTATCTGCTTCAGAGATTCCCCCCTCAAATTCCTATGAAGACATCTCGGATGCTCCTGAGAGGCACCACTATAACTTCCCAGTTTTACTGGTCAGGTACTTACCTTTCAACAGCCCCCTCTCTCCAAGTTCCACCTCCCACCTAGACACCTTAGATGCTCCCAAACTTCTGACATTCACCACTACAACTGCATGGCTATTTCATTCAAAGTCATAACCTCAAGGCCTCTCACATGAGCTTGAGCTCCAACTACCCTTGAGATGCCTTGAACGCTCCTGTGCTTAGGGGAAGTGCCACTGCAACTGCCTTGCTATACCATTCAGGTACTTGCCTTTGATCACATCAACGAGAGGTTAAGTTTCAATTCTCATCAAGATGCCTTTTAAGGACAAAGATTGCATAAGACCATTATTGTAAAAATAGAAGGAAAACTAGTAAAACATATATGGGAATTCATGTGTGGGAAGGCTGAGGATGGGTAAGGGCACAAACACAGAGTTGCACAGTTTAGTTGGTGGGGGAAGGAAATGAGAAGGATCTGGGCAAAAGGAAAGGGTAATATTGGGCAAGGTCCAATGATGATTAATTTTATAGAACAATGCATGTATTTGGAAGGAGGAGTGGCATCCACTTCCATAATAGCTTTCCTCCGGAAACCCTATGAACCTGGAGAGAGGATGAAAGGCACCCAAGTGTCGAGGACTCTCCTTCATAGGGTCGCTATGAGTCACCTGCCACTCAACGGCACACAACAACAATGCATGTATGAAACACAGTGTGAATGAAGAATAATATGAAGCAAATTGCATTTGAATTTTGTAAGTGAACCAATAGAAACAAGTTTAAAAAAAAACAACAACCAAACAAAAAGGATGCTTTGGATATTCCTGAGCTGTCATTGCACCTACCCTGCTATTCCATTCAGGTATCCACCGCTAAGCCCCTGGTGCAAGCCTGAAGCCCGACTACTAACAAGGCACCTTGGATGCTCCAATGTCCTTGCAACTACTCCTCTATTCCATTCAGATATCCACCCTTGAGTCCCCAGGCTCAAGGCTGATCTCCAACTCAGATGAAACATCTTCATTGTTCCTGAGCTTAGGAAAGGGGCCATTGCAATCACTCCCTATCACATTCAGGTAAACACTGCTGAGGCGGAGCTCCAACTCTCCCATAATCCCACAATCATATGTGCTACATATGAGCCCCATGAAGGGATGTGCTCTAACTGCCATCTAGATGCCTTGGGTGCTCCTGAGCATAGGGGTGACAACACTACAACCATCTGCTGAGCTATTCAGGAGCCTGCATCCAGCACCCTGGCACCAGCCTGAACTCCAACTTCCACAGGCACGCCTTGAACACTCCTGAGCTTGGGGGAGGCACCATTGCAACCATCTTGCTATTGCATTTAGGTAACACAGCTGAGCCTCCTGCTGAGAAACCAATCTCCATCTTCTGCAGAGACTCCTTGGACACTCCTGTGCTGAGGGATGGCATCATTGCAATTTCTCCACTATCCCATTTAGGTACTTGCTCCTGAGCCCCCTGGCATGGGCCTGAGCTCAAACTCCCTGCTAAATGCCTTGGATGTTCCTGTGCTTAGGAGAAGTGTCACTACAACTGTCTCACTAACCCATTCAGGTACCTGCCCTGAGACTCTCAGCCCAAGGCTGAGCTTCAACTCTCGCCAAGATGCCTTGGACATTCCTGAGCTTAGGGGATCCACCACTGAAACCACTCTTCTGTCCCATTCAAGTGCCCTTCTCTGAGTCCCTGTCACAAGTCTGAGCTCAAACTCCCATGGAGACATGTAGGATGCTCCTGAGCTTGGGATATATACTATTTCAAGTCCCCAGCCGAGAGCATGAGCTCCTATTCCCACCAACACACCTTGGATACTTCTAAGATTAGAGGTGGTAACATTGCAACTTACCCTACTGTAACATTCAGGTGCTCTCTCCTGAGCACCCTGGCATCAGCCTGAGCTGCAACTCCTGCAAAGACACCTTGAGCATTCCTGAGCTTAAGGGAGGTACCATTGCAAGAGTCCACTGTGTGATTCAAGTACCCGCCCCTCTGTCTGTATAAATTTAGATCCAAGTCTTGATGAGATGACTTGAATACTACTGACCTTAGGTTACACACCACTAAAACTGGGCAGCTGTCCCATTCAGGGTCACATCACCAAGCCTCAGACATGAGCCTGAGCACCAACTCCTGCAGAGTCGTGTTGGAAGCTCCAGAGCTGAGGGGAGGTATTATTGCAATTGCTTTGTTATCCCATTCAGGTGTCACTTCCTGGTGTGGGCCTGCAATCAAACTCCCTGAGAGACTCCTAGGATGCTCCTGAACTTAGGGGAGGCAGTATTGCTTTCCCATTCATGTACCTGTCTCTTAGCCCCGATTCCCCCATCCTCTGATGCAGGGCTGAGCTCCAACTCCTGCTAGGATGCCTTGGACATTGACCCAGTCAGCCAGTTCAGGGTACACAGGATGGTGCATTCAAGCTGGTCCTTGATGGGTGACCAGCAGCACCTACATTCAGCTTTCAGATACCAAGTGGCAGATATTGTGTTTAAGGTTTAGAGATATTTTCAAGACAAAGTCTCCATATATTGCCCTTTTTATTGTTATTGATTGTTGTTGAGTCTACTATGACTCTTAGTGACCCTGTTTATAATAAACCTGTACTGTGCCCTATCCTGCACTACACTCATCATCTCTGATATACTTGATCCCACTATGGCAATTCATCTTGTTAAAGGTCTTGCGATCTTTCACTGACCTTTAACCTTTCCAACAATGATGTTTTCTTCCAAGGACTAGCATCTAATAACAAAATGCCCAAAGTATGTGAGATGAAGACTCACCATTCTTTCCTCTCAGGAGCACCCTGGTTGCATTCCTTCCAAGACCTATTTGTTAAATTGAAGTCCATAAGGTATTTAGAGCTCTTCTCCAACACAATTCAAAGGCATCTATTCTTTTTCTGTCAACTAACTTTCAGACAGACTGCAAATTATCGAACAATATTATTGATATCACATGCAAGCAAGATTCTGCCAAAGATTATCCAAAAACGACTGGAACAGCACATCAACAGAGCCTAAACTGCAGGCTGAGTTTAGAAAAGGCCATGGTACTAGCGACATTGTAGTTAATGTTAGATGGATCTTGGCTGAAAGCAGAGATACCAGTGGAATGTCTATCTGTGTTTAATTGACTATGCAAAGGCATTTGACTGTGTGAATCACAATAAGTTGTGGCTGACTCTGAGAAGAATGGGAATCTCAGGACATTTGTTTGTGCTTATGCAAAGCCTATAGTTGGACCAGGAAGCAGTCATCAGAACAGAGCAAGGAAACACTATATGGCTCAAAATTGGGAAGGGTGTACGTTAGAGATGTGTCCTATCTCCATACCTTTTCAATCTATATGTAGAACAGATTATCTAGGAGGCTGGGCTCTATAAGGCATCAGGATTGGAGGTAGACTCATCAACAATCTGCATTATGCAGATGACACAACCCTGATTGCTGAAACTGAGGAGGATATGAAGTGTGTGCTGTAGAAGGTCAAGGACTGCCGCCTTCAATATATATTGAAGCTCAACATCAAGAAAACAAAGATTCTCACCACTGGACCAATTGGCAGTATCGTAATGGATGTTGAAGAGATTGAAACTGTTAACAGCTTTAGTTTGCTACAATCACCACTCTTGGTACCAGCAGCCAGGAAATAAAAAGACAAATTGCATTGGGATAATCTGCTGTCAGAAAACTCTCCTAAGTACTGAAAAACAACGATGTAAATCTGGAGACTAAAGTGTACCTGATACAGACCACGGTCTTTGCAATCACTTGCTATGCATCAGAAAGCTGGACAATGACTAGATATGACAGAAGGAGAATTAATGCCTTTGAGCTGTGGTACTGGAGAAGAGTATTGAGTATACCATGGACTGCTAGGAGAACAAACAAGTTCACACTAGAGAGGGTGAGACCAGGCTGGTCCTTGGATGCAAGGATTTTGAAACTTCATCTAACATATTTTGAACATGTTGCAAGGTAAGACCAGTCCTTGGAGAGGGATGTCATGCTTGGGAGGGTAGAGAGAGTAAGAGAGGAAGACCCTCTATGAGGTGGATTGATTCAGTGACTGGGGTAATGGGGGTAGGTGTTTCAGAGACAATAATATTGGCAGGGTTTAGGGCTGTTGTACATAGGGTTGCTTGAGTCACAGGTGACTTGATGACACATAACAACAATAACAACAACTTACAGATGAATAGCAAGTGATTAAAAAGATCATATTTTAATAAGGCACATTTTTAAGTCTTTTAGCTGACATAGTTGATCTTTAGTACTTTGGAGATGTCTTTGACAGTAGATTTTCCCATTGTCCTGATTTCTTGACTTCTGGGTATCCAATGAACAATTGCACTTTTGATGAGTTGATATTATTTAATAATTTCCACATTCTGCTGTTTGATCTTTTTTGGAAAGGAACAAATATGAATCTCTTCCCGTCAGTAGGCCAAGTAACTGTCTTTTTAATTCCTTGGCATAGCCTAATGAACACATATATTTTTGACACACCTTTTCTCCCACTTCCTGAGGCCTTAATTTTTGCTAAAGCCTTCATTCAGTGTAGCTTGAACATCTTCCGTCAGTCCCATTAGTTCTTTATCATGTGCTCCTTCTTGAAAGATTATTTACCAGTTCTAATTTAGTACAGTCACTCTCACCCTGGTTATTTATTACATATTTTTTAGATTCTTTAATTAATATTTTGGGCATAGACTCATTCAGTATTGCAACTCGAGGCTTGAATTTGTTCTTTTGAGGTTTTTGGTTTTGTTTTTTTTAGCTTGAGAAAATAAGACAATGGGTTTTTCTTTTTAGTTTTTTGACTCTTGCTCTTTGCAAATTTTGTTATAATACTTTGTTTTGCTAGCTCAGATTACTCTTTTATTTCTTCTGTTTAATCTCTTTTATTTAAACATTTCTTCTCTTTGTATTACCCTCTCTATATTCTAGTGTAAATTCAGTCTCTTCTTACATCCTTTTTGGGCTTTTCTTTCTTTATAATGGCATTTTACCTTCTTCGTGGATGATATCCTTGATATTATGAAACAATTAATC
Source organism: Elephantulus edwardii (assembly GCF_000299155.1). Lineage (NCBI taxonomy): Eukaryota > Metazoa > Chordata > Mammalia > Macroscelidea > Macroscelididae > Elephantulus > Elephantulus edwardii. The sequence continues at coordinate 587,028 of NW_006400223.1, read as the reverse complement.
TTGTCTTTGTTCAACAAGTCAAATATATTCTTGAGACTGTTTTTAAATTGACGAATACACACACACACACACACATAAATAATCAAAATTGGGTATAACTTTTAAGTGTTATTATCTTTGTTATTTTTCTATTTCACATTGTTGTTGTTATCTACCATTGAGTCATCTGTGACTCTACAACAGCTCTGAAGCCTGCCCTGTCCTGAGCCAATTTCGCTGACTCCAATACACCTACATTCATTGTCCTAGTCACTGTATCAATCCATCTTAACCGAGTGTTCCTCTCCTGTGCTGTCTCTCCATCCTTCTGAGCATGATGTCCTCCAAAGATCAGTCCCTCCCTGCCACATGGCCTAAGTATGTAAAATGGAGCATCAAAATCCTAGCCTCCAAGAAGGAACTTGGTTTCACACCTTTCAAGACAGGCCGATTTTTTCCCGTGCTATATTCAAGACTCTTCTCCAGCACCACAGCTCAAAGGCATCAATTCTTTTTCTATCAGGTTAGTCATTATCCAGCTCTCTGATGCATAGCAAGTAATTGCAAAGACCACGGACTAGATCAGACGCACTTTAATCTCTAGACTAACATTGTTCCTTCTTAGTACTTTGGAAAGTTCCTTGACAGCATATTTATCTAATGCAATTCGTCTTTTGATTTCCTGACTGCTGGTACCAAAATTGTGAAGCAGAGCAAGCCGTAACTGGTAATAAACCCAATCTTTTCTTTATCCATCGTGGTGCTGCCAATTGGCCCAGTGGTGAGAATCTTTGTCTTTTTGATGTTGAGCTTCAATCTGTATTGAAGACTACAGTCCTTGACCTTCTGCAGTAAGCGCTTCAGGTTCATCTCAGTTTCAGCAAGTAAGGTTGTGTCATCTTCATAACACAGGGCGTTGATGAGTCTTCCTCCAATCCTGATGTCACATTCCTCCTTATAAAGCCCAGCCTCTCGAATGTTCTGTTCTGCATATAGATTGAAAAGGTATGGAAACACGATGTGTCCCCAATGCACTCTTCCTAATTTTGAACCATGCAGTGTTTCCCTTCTCTGTTCTGAGGACTGCTTCTTGGTCCAAGTATAGGTTTTACATAAGCACAATCAAGTGTTCTCACATTCACATTCTTCTCACGGTGAACCATAATTTATTGTGATCCACACAATCAAATGCATTGGCATAGTCAATGAAACACAGGTAGATATCCGTCTGGTACTCTTTGCTTTCTGCAAAGATCCATCTGACACTGGCAAGGATGTTTCTAGTGCCACAGCCTCTTGTATTTTTGGTAGTTTTCTGTTAATATACTGTTCCAGTTGTTACTGGATAATCTTCAGCAGGATTTTGCGAGCATGTGATATGAGTGATGTTGGACCATAATTTTCACAATCTATCGGGTCATCATTTTTTGAGGGGATGGGAATAAATATGGATTTCTTCCAGTCAGTTGGCCAGGTAGTTGTCCTCCAGATTTCTTGGTACAACCTGGTGAGAGCGTCCAGGGCATCATCTGTTTGTTGAACTACGTCAACTGGTATTCCATCCATTTTCAGGGCTTTATTTTTTGCCAAATCCTTCAGAGCACCCTGAACTTCCTCTTACATCACCATTGCATGTTGATCATACGTGGTTTCTTTAAATTCTTCTGTATCACCCAATTCTTTTTGGTACAGTTTCTCTGTATAGTTCTTTTATCTTCTTTTAATACTTCCTGGATCATTCAGTATTCTTCCCATAGACTCTTTAAGTATTGGGACTAGAGGGTTGTATTTGTTCTTTATTCCTTCAGTTTAAGAAATGCTGATCTAGTAGTGTCCTTTTGATTTTCAGACTCCAGTTATTTGCACATTTCATTACAATACTTCGCTTTGATTTCTGAGCTGCCCTTTGAAATCTTCTATTCAACTCATTAAATTCTTGATTTGTTTTCTTTGCTTTCACTTCTCGGCACTCTAGTGCAATATCCAGAGGCTTTTCTGACTTTCATTTTTGTCTTTTCTTCTTCTGTCTTTGCATTCTCCATAAATGATACTCTTAATATCTGCCCACAGCACATGTGGTCTTTGCTCGTTAGTTTCAAGGCCTCAAACTTGTTACTGAATTGATTTTTAAATTCAGGTGGGATAGACTCAAAGTAAAATTTGTATTCCTATGGATTTGATTTAACTTTATTTATCTTTAATTTGAACTTACATATGAGTAGTTCTGTTCTGCAATAAGCACCTGGCCTAGTTTTAACTGCTGATATTGAACATCTCAAATGATTCCTTCCACAATTATAATCAATATGATTCCAGTGCATACCATCAGGTGAAGTCCATGCATATAATCTTTGTTTAAGTTTCTTATAAAAGGTATTTGCTCTATCTAGTCAATTAATTAGCTTGACCATGCAGGACCCCTTAAGCCCAAGCAACCAGGAAGGCCTAGCCACCTAAAGGGAGGTGAGAAGCCACTTTCAGAAGTGAATAACAGGAGTCCTCTTCTGTCTTTAAGGTCCTTTGAGGGGAAAACTGCTGTCTAGCTTGACCACATGGGACCCCTTAAGCTCAAGCAACAAGGAGGACTTGGGCCCCTTGAGGGAGGCAAGAAGCCACTTCCAAAAGGGAACAACAGGTTTCCTCCCCTGTAATTAAGGCACTTTTGAGGAAAACCAAACAAACAAAAACACCAAAACAACTGTTGTCAGGTCTTGGGCCTTTCAGGTCTTAGACCAAGGAGGGAGCACAAATATGTAGGTGCTTCACAAAACATTGCTGTACCCTGGGTAATTATATAGTTACCACAGCCTAATATCTACTAAGAGTGTGTTGTTGTTGTTATGTGCCATAGAGGCGCGACCTATGTACAACATCCCTAAACTCTGCTCTGTCCTCTGCCAATCGCACTGTCTCTGACACACCCATCCCGAGT
>NW_006400223.1:578495-583397 GCF_000299155.1 Elephantulus edwardii | reverse complement strand
GATTATCTGTTCTGCATACAAATTGAAAAGGTATGGAGACAGGACACATCCCTGGCGTACGCCCTTCCCAATTTTGAACCATGCCAGGAAAGTAGCAATCCACATCAGCCATCATGAAAAAACAAAGTAACTCCCTTTTTAAAAAAGCACACCCAGTGAATACCCCAGACAGAGAATACCAGAAGAAATATGTTGATGTAGAGTTATTTGATCAGCTACAGAAAAAGATACAAATGTGGGAAGAAATATTGGAAGTCAATAAGAGAGTAAATACCTCAAAGACAACAGTCCAGAAGAAAAATATGGATGAGTAAGATCTTGAACAGCTATGGACAAAAAGACAAAAGATGGGGGGAGGAAATCGGTAGAATAGACAAGGAGGTGGTGTTGTTTTTATTGTTATGTGTGGTCGAGTCATCAGTGACTCGTAGAGATCATATGCACAACAACCCTAAACCCCACTCTATCCCGTGCCAATCTTATTGTCTCTGACACAGTTATCCCTGTTACCTCAGTGACTGAATCAGTTCATCTCATTGAGGGTCTTCCTCTCCTGTGCTATTTCCCAACCCTCCCAAGCATGATGTCCCTCTCCAAGGACTCATCCCACCTTACAATATGTCCAAAGTATGTTAGACAAAGGTTCAGAATCTTTGCCTCCAAGGAGCAGCCTGGCTTCACCCTCTCCAGGACGAAATTGTTTGTTCTCCTAGCAATCCATGATATATTCAATACTCTTTTCCAGTACCACAGCTCAAAGGCATCAATACTCCTTCTATCATTCCTAATCATTGTCCAGCTCTGATGGCCTGGATCAGGTGCACCTTAATCTCCACACTGGCATCATTGCTCTTCAGTACTTTGGCAAGGTGTCTGACATCAGACTTTCCCAATGCAATTGATCTTTTTATTTCCTGGCTGCTGGCACCAAGAGTGTTGGTTGTAGAGCCAAGCAAACAGAAGCTGTCAACAATCTCAATCATTTCATCATCTATCATGATGCTACCAATCAACCCAAGGGTGAGAATCTTTGTTTATTGACGTTGCACTTCAATCCATATTGAAGGCTGCCCGCAAGCAGTGTTGTGTAATCTGCATAACACAGATTATTGATGAATCTACCTCCAACCCTGATGCCACACTTCTCATAGATCCCAGCTTCCCAGAAAATCTGTTCCACATGTAGATTGAAAAGATATAGAGATAGGTCACATCCTTGATGCACACCCTTCCCAATTTTGAACCATGCAGTATTTCCTTGCTCTGTTTGACAACTGCCTCCTATACAAGAACCTTAAAAGCATCACAAGACAGAGAGGGTACAGCCAATATGGTACTGGAAGTAACAGAAAAGCAGGGAAAGGCAATCCAGAATATTAAGACTGAAATGGCAGAGTGTCCAACACACTGGCAGGACAAAAAAGTAGAACTGAAGAGATGGAACAGAGGGTCAGGGAGCTGGAAGACAAGAGCCCCACTAGAAACACACTGTTGTTTCATTGTTGTTGTAATGTGCCGTCGAGTCGCTTGTGACTCATAGCGACCCTATGCACAACAGCCCTAAACTCTGCTCTGTCCTGTGCCAATCGCATTGTCTCCGATACACCCATCCCGAGTACCCCAGTCACTGAATCAATCCACCTCATAGAGGGTCTTCCCCTCCTGCGCTGTCCCTCCACCCTGCCAAGCATGATGTCCCTCTCCAAGGACCTGTCTCTCCTTACAACATGTCCAAGGTATGTTAGATGAAGCCTCAGAATCCTTGCCTCCTAGGAGTCTCCCTGTTTAACCCTCTCCAGGATGAATCTGTTTGTTTTCCTAGCAGTCCATGGTACCCTCAATACTCTTCTCCAGCACAACAGCTCAAAGGCATCAATTCTCCTTCTATCCTCCCTAGTCATTGTCCAACTCTCTGATGCATAGCAAGTGATTGCAAAGACCAAGGCCTGTATCAAATGCACCTCAGTCTCCAGAGAGACACCATTGCTCTTCAGTACTTTGGGGAGGTCCCTAACAGCAGACTTTCCCATGGCAATACTTCTTTTAATTTCCTGGCTACTGGTGCCAAGAGTGTTGACTGTGGAGCCAAGCAAACTAAAGCTGTGAACAATCTCAATCTCTTCACCATCCATCCTGATGCTGCCAATTGGTCCAGTGGTGAGCATCTTTGTCTTCTTCACATTCAGCCTCAATCCATACCGAAGGCTGCAGTCTTTGACTCTCTGCAGCAAGGGCTTCAGGTCCTCCTCAGTTTCAGGAAGCAGGGTTGTGTCATCTGCATAATGAAGATTGTTGACAGGTCTTCCACAAATCCTAACCCCACATTTCTCCTCATAGAGCCCAGCCTCCTGGTAATCTGTTCTGCATACAGTTTGAAAAGGTATGGAGACAGGACACATCCCTGGTGTACACCCCTCCCAATTTTGAAGCATGCAGTGTTTCCTTGCTCTGTTCTAATGACTGCCTTTTGGTCCAAGTATAGGTTTCGCATTAGCATGATCAAGTCAGAGATGAGATGTAAAGAAAATGTAGAAAACATTTGAATCATGTGGGTGGACATAAAATGGAATAACTTACAAATGATTGGAATTCAAGAACAAGGGAGTGACAGGGAAATCACTGAGAAGATTGTGGAAGAAGTACTAGAAGAAAACTTCCGAGATATTTTGAACAATGGGGAAACCCACATTCAAGAAATACAGAGAATGCCAAATAGATTAGACCCAAAAAGAAAAACATCAAGACATTTCATAGTCAAATTCTTCAAGTTAAAAGGATACAATTCTAAAAGTAACACGAGAAAAGTAAAGAGTTACCTACAAGGCAGAAACATTTATATTAAGTTCTGATTCCTCAGCAGAAACCATGTGATCTAGAAGGCAATTTGAAGCCATATACAGAAAAGGGAAAGATAATAATTGCCAGCCAATGATCCTATATCCAGCGAAGATTAGATCTTTTGAAGAAAAGGAGAACCTTAAGAAATTTGGGTAAACAAGATTAAAACTACAAGAAATTTTAAGTGAAGATGGTATACAGAGATGCCAAAGCAAAGTGCATGAATCATAGTAACTAGAAGCAACAGAAAAAGAAACATGGCAAAAACAACATGAAACAAAACAAAAAACCACCACCACCACCAAAAAAACCAAACCTGTCCAGACAATAATTACCCTTAATGTGGATGGACCAAATGCAACAATTAAGAGAAAAATAGTAGCAGAATGGATTAAAAAAAATCACACCAAAGCCCATCAATATGTTGCCCACAAGAAATATATCTAAAAAAGGAAGAGAACAACAGATTCAAAATCAAAGGCTGGAAAAAAAATATACCAAGTTGATGGCAACCTCAAAAAAGCTGAAGTGGCAATACTAATCTCTGATATAATAGATTTCAGAATGAAAACACCATAAAAGATTAGGAAAGTCATTACATACTGAATAAAGGCATAATAGATCAAGATGACATAACCTTGGTCAAGATGTATGCACCAAATGATAGGTCTGCAAAATACATAAAACGATGGTTAACCAAATTGAAGGGAGAAATAGACAGCATCACAATAGTGCTAAGAGATTTCAACATACCACCATCACCAAAGGATGGGCCAACTCAAAAGAAACTCAACAAAGATGCAGAAGATCTGAACTATACAATCAGCCAACTTGACCTTGTGGATGTATTCAGGGTACGGCAACAACTAAAACTCAAATAACTTTCTTCTCAAGTACACATGGAATCAATTATATATTAGGACACAAAGTAAGCCTTGACAAATTAAAAAACATTGAATAATATGAAGTATTTTCTCAGACCACAATTCCATAAACCTAGAAATTAACCACAGGAGAGTAAAACTTATAAAAACTTACAAGACCACCCATGCAGAAACTAATTAACTCTCTGATGGCAGGGTTAGAAAATAAATAAAGAATGAAATTTAAAAGTTCCTGGAACAAATGTTAATGAAAATACAACTTACCAAAACCTCTGGGAGCAGTTCATAGCAATAGGAAGAAAAAGGAAGAAAGAAGAATCAATGCAAATAGAAAAAGAACACTGATCTTTTATAACCTCTAGTAGTAAAGACAGTAATGGGACAAGAGAGCTGAAATCACTGATAGAGAAAACAGAAAATCATTTGAAACCATCAATAAGACCAGTAGCTGGTTTTTCAAAAGTGTCAATAAATTTGACAAACTACTGACAAATTTAACAAAAGAAAAAAGAGAGAAGATGTAGAGAACTTGATTAAGAAGAAATAGAGGTGACATCACAACAGAACCAGAGGAAATTAAACAAATATAATGAAAAGCTGTACTCTGATAAATTTTAAAACCTAGAGGAAATGGACAAATTCTTTGAAGCACATTCCCTACCCAGATTGACAAAGACAGATATAGAATACTTGAACAGATCAATCACAAAAGAAGAAATTGAAAATTTCATAAAAAGACTTTCCCATAAGAAAAGCCCTGGTCCAGATGGCTTCACAGCTGAATTCTATCAAACATTCAGAGAGAATTTAGCACTGATTCTACTTAAATTACAAAAAAAAATTTAAAAAGGAAGGAACATTTCCAAAGTCATTCTATGAAGCAAGCATAACCCTAATACCAAAACCAGGCAAAGATACTACCAAGGAAGAAAACTACAGACCAATATCTCTCATAAATAGAGATGCAAAAGTCCTTAGCAAAACTCTAGCCAATAGAATTTAAAAAATCACATAAGAAATAATTTACCATGACCAAGTGGGATTCATTACAGGTATATAAGAATGGATCAATATAAGAAAAACAATCTATATGCACACCCATGTTTATTGCAGCTTTGTTCACAATAGCAAGGAGTTGGAAACAACCTAAGTGCCCATTAACAAACGAATGGCTAGAGAA
>NW_006400223.1:572781-577705 GCF_000299155.1 Elephantulus edwardii | reverse complement strand
AATTAATAAAATATAATTATAGAAAAAAAAGAAAAACAATCAATGTAATTCACTATGTTAACAAAGTAAATAACAAGAACCATATGATATAGCAATTGATGCAGAAAAGGAAATTGACAAAAAAACAGAAAACCCCTTCCTGATAAAGACACCAAAATTGGAGGGGAAATTTCCTCAACATAATGAAAAGTATATATTAAAATCAAGACCCAACATTGCTCTCAATGGAGAAAGCCTAAAAGCATTTTCCTTGCAAACAGGGACCAGACAAAGATGCCCACTGTCACCACCTCTATTCAATTTTGTACTGGGAGTGCTTGTTAGGGCAATACGAAAAAAAAGGAAATAAAAGACATCCAGATAGGCAGAAAAGAGGGTTAAATTGTTGCTATATGCAGATGATATGATCATGTACACAGAAAACCCCAAAGACTGAACAAAAAAAACCCGTTAGAGTTAGTAGGCCAGTTTAGTAGAGTGTGGCAGGATATAAGATAAATATAAAAAAATCAGTAGGATTCCTGTATGGTAATAAAGAGAACTCAGAAGGAAATCAAGAAAACAATACCATTTACAATAGCCAACCACAAATTGAGACTTGGGTGTGAACCTAATTAGAGATACAAAAGACCTATACCAAGAAAGCTACTGCAAGACACAATAAAAGACCTAAAGAAATGGAAAAATGTGCCCTGTTCATGAATAGGAAGACTTAGTATTGTGAAAAAGACAATCCTACCAAAAATAATCTATATGTTCAACACAATCCCAAATATATATACCAAATTTATTTTTCAAGGAAATTGAAAGGGAAATTATAAAATTTATTTGGAGAGGCAAGAGACCCCAAATAAGCAAAACATTTCTGAAAAACAAAAAGGGAGGCATAGCACCCCTGACCTCAAAACCTACTACACAGAGTGGTTTTGGACACAGGACACACCTCTGGACCTTTGACCCGCCCCCAAGCAGGTACCAAGGCTATGCTCCCCAACCCCGGAAGTTTGCGCCTCCCTCCCCCACTAGTTTTGAATGTTGGAGTTGGCATGAGGACCTTGCAGACGCAGTAGAGAGAGGGAGTGGTTTTGGACACGGGACACATCTCTGGACCTTGGACCCACAGCTGGCAGGTACCAAGGCTAGGTCCACCCCCAGAAATTTACACCCTAACCCCCAGCTTTGAATTTTGGGATTGGCATGAGGACCTCGCTGGTGCAGTAGAGAGAGGGAGTGGTTTTGGACACAGGACACACCTCTGGACCTTTGACCCGTGTCCTACAGGTACTAAGGCTTCCCTCCCCTTGGAAGTTTGTGCTCCCCCTCTGCCAGGTTTGAAATTTGGGGCCCTTGGGCCAGGAATTTAAAGAAACATAGACCAAATTATAAGATTTATCAACCTTCCCTGAAAAAGTTGTCTAACTACAAACTGCTGACTGGCCTGACCACATTGGTCCCACTAACTCAAGCAACAGGGAGGTCCTGGACATCTCAACAGAGGAGCAATGACATCAAACCAAGAACCAGCTATCACCTTAGTTTCCAAAAACTCTTCCACATCAATGTCTCGAAAGAAGCAGGGTACCTCACTCACCACACAAGCACAAAACAAAATTATCTCCCTCTCCCCCCACAAATGACACAGTAGCAATGGATTTCCTGAAGCCAGAAAGTCTGATGGAACTTAAAAAAAAAATAAAGATTGAATATTTTCAATGGATGAAAAATAAACTTGAAGAATCACAGGACACTACAGTCAAAAATCACGGGGAGCTTAAAAAAACAATACAAAACAAAGCAGAGAAAACAAATGAGGCATTAGAGGCACTGGAAAAACAAGAAACCATGATCCAAAATATGAAATCTAAGGTTTCTGATGCTGTCAACATGATGGAGGGACATACAAATAGAGGTGAAGAAATGGAAAACAGAATCAGTGAAATAGAAGATAGAATTGTCACCACAGATCTGACCAAGAAAAAAGCAGAATTAAAAAAGAAGTAAAAAGAAGAAAACTTAAGAATAATGAGGGATACTATTAAAAGAAATGATATTCACACCATTGGAATCCCAGAATGGGAAAAAGCAAAGGCACTGAAAAAGTTGTGGAAGAATTACTAGAGGAAAACTTTCCAGGCATAATGAAGAATGATAGAATATATATTCAAGAAGCTGAGTGAACACCATATAGAATAGACCCTAAAAGAAAAACACCAAGGCATATCATTGTCAAATTTGCTAGAACCAAAGATAAGGAGAGAATACTGAAAGCAACAAGAGAGAAACAAAGAGCAACCTATAAGGGAGAACAGATAAGATTAACTGCTGATTTCTCAGCAGAAACTAATCGAGCAAGAAGACAATTGAATGTCATATATCAAACACTCAGTGAACACAACTGTCAACCAAGAATACAGTACCCAGAAAAACTGTCCATCAAATACGAAGGAGAGATCAAATTATTCCCAGAATATAGAACGTAAGGAAGTTAGTAAAAACAAGACCAGCCATACAGGAAACACTGAGAGATGTCCTTCATACAGATGCCACAGAAAACAGAATGGACCAAAGTAACTAGCAACAATGACAAAAAAATTGAGCAAAATGATAGCAATAAAATCCTACCTCTCAATAATTAGACTGAATGTGAATGGTTTAAATGCAGCACTGAAGAGAAAAAGAGTAGCAGATTGCATTAAAAAAATCCACCAATATGTTGTATACGAGAGACACATCTGAAAAATGAAGATAAAGACTAAAAATAAAAGGATGGGGAAAATATATCAAGCAAATGGCAATTTTAAAAAAAGCAAAAGTAGCGATACTAATCTCTGATAAAATAAATTTCAATGCAAAAACCATCACAAAGGACATAGAAGGTCACTACATAATGCTCACAGGGTCAATAGAACAAGAAGATATAACAATATTGAATAATGAAAGACCTGCAAAATATATAAAACACACATTAACAAAATTGAAAAAGGAAATAGACAACACTACTATAGTACTTGGAGACTTCAATACACCCCTTTCAAGAAAAGATAGAATTACCAAAAAGAATCTCAACAAAGATACTCAATAATTAAACCACACAATAAACCAACTCGATCACATAGATATTTGTAGGCTAATGCACCCCAAAAAAGCACAATATACCTTCTTTTCCAATGTGCATGGAACATTCTTCAGAATAGATCACATTCTAGGTCACAAGGCAAGCATCAACAAATTAAAAACCATAGAAATTATACAAAGAATCTTCTCAGAACACAATGCCGCAAAATTTAGAAATTGTTAAGAGAATAAAGGAGAAAAAAGTCATATACTTGAAAGCTGAACAACAACTTGCTTGAACACGACTGGGTACAAGAAGAAATAAAAAATGAAATCAAAAAGTTTCTTGAAACAAATGACAATGAAAACACTACTTACCAAAACCTCTGGGAAACAGCCAAAGCAGCAATCAGAGGTCAATTTATAGCAATAAGCAAGCACATTAAAAGGCAGGAAAAATTGACCATTGACTCTCTAACCCAACATCTCCAACAATTTGAAAAAGAACAGCAAGGAAACCCAACACCCTCTAAAAACACTGAAATTATAAAAATTAGAGCAGAGATAAATGAAATAGAAAACTGAAAAATAATTGAAATTATCAACAAAACTAGGAGTTGGTTCTTTGAAAAGGTCAATAAAATCGACAAACCACTAGCAAAACTCACAAAAGAAAAGAAGGAAAAGACACAAATAATCCAAATAAGAGATCAATCAGGCAACATCACAATTGAACCAACTAAAATTAAAAAGCTAACATTAGAATATTATGAAAAACTATACTCAAATATGAAAACCTAGAGGAAATGGACAAATACTTAGAAATGCACAACCTACCTAAACTGACACAAACCAAAATAGAACATCTGAACAGACTCATTACAAAAGAAGAAATTGTAAAGGTAATACAACAACTTCCGACCAAAAAAAAGCCCTGGACCAGATGGTTTTATAAGTGAATTTTATCAAACATTTAGAGAATACCTGTCACCAATTCTACATAAACTATCTCAGAAAATAGAAAAAGATGGAATTCTCCCAGACTCATTGTATGAAGCAAACGTATCCTTGATACCAAAGCCAGGAAAGGACACCACCAAAATAGAAAACTATAGGCCAATATCTCTTATGAACATAGATGCAAAAATACTGAATAAAATATTGGCCAATAGAATCCAAAGAAATAATCCATCATGATCAAGTGGGATTCATAACAGGTATGCAAGGATGGTTCAATATAAGAAAACAATTAGTGTAATTCATCATATTAACAAAGCAAAGAACAAGAACCACATGATCCTATCAATTGGTGCAGAAAAGCCCTTTGACAAAATCCAACACCATTTTCTGATTAAAACATTCAACAAAATAGGACTAAGGGGGAATTTTTCAATATAGTAAAAAGTATTTATGAAAACCCAAGAGCCAACATTGTTCTCAATGGAGAGAGGTTAAAGGTATTCCCTTTAAGAACAGGAACTAGGCAAGGATGCCCACTATCACCTCTCTTATTCAATATTGTATTGGAAGACTTAGCAATAGTAATAAGACAAGAGAAAGACATAAGAGGCATCCAAATTGGCAAAGAGGAGGTAAAATTATCCCTCTGTGCAGATGATATGATAGTATACTTAGAAAACCCTAAAGACTCAGAAAAAAAAAACCAACCAACCAAAACTACTGGACATAATTGACAAATTCAGCAAAGTAGCAGGATACAAGGTCAACATACAAAAATCAGTTGGATTTCTCTACAGTGACAAAGAAAATACAGGCCCAGGGCTAAGAAAAACAATACCCTTCACAATAGCTAATCACAAGATAATATATTTGGGAGTAAATGTAACTAGAAGCACAAAGGATCTATTTT
>NW_006400223.1:570661-571511 GCF_000299155.1 Elephantulus edwardii | reverse complement strand
CCATGTTTATCACGGCTTTGTTCACAATAGCAAGGAGTTGGAAACAACCTAAATGCCCATCAACAAACGAATGGGTAGAGAAGCTGTGGTATATTAGCACAATGGAATACTATACTGCATTGAAAAACAAGTAACTCATGCAATAGTATTCAAAATGGGTCACCCTGGAGGACATTATGCTAAGTGAAATATCTCAGTCACAAAAGGACAAATACTGCATGGTATCACTGTTGTAGAATGAGGCTGACATCAGGGTTGGGATAAGACTGAGAAAAACTGGATAAATTATGTATACTGCATTGAAGCTGATGAGGGAGAGAACAGTGTAAATGTAATATATTTTTGTGGTATTATGATTATCATAAGAGTTCAGAATGAGGATTGCAGAGTGGAGGGTTGTCGGATGGGGGTGGGGGGGTGCAGGGGGATTGTATACCAATGAAGGAGTTTTTCTTTTGCTTTTCAAGGAGAAGAGTGAACTGGGGGTGGGGGTGGGGCTGGCGGGGAGAGAAATGCAACAATGAATGAATGGAAATCCAAAATCTCTGTAAGTGTTCATTGAAATGAATAAAAAAAATGTTTATAAGATGCTACTTCACTATGTTGAAACCTACTGTTACATAATTAGACAGTTTTCTTATACTGATTACATTGACTTGCTGATGAATAAGTGCCCGAGCTTCACAGAAACACTTGTTTTTTTCAGGCCCTTTCATATGGGTAACAATTTTGTGTGTCATTTCATCTGTACCAGTCAGTTGACAAAATCTGCCAGATCAACTAAGATATAATTTGATATATTAAGAAGTTAAAAAAAAATTTTTAAAACCCAACTTCTTTTTTTTTTGTA
>NW_006400223.1:549060-570461 GCF_000299155.1 Elephantulus edwardii | reverse complement strand
AGGGGATGGCGTATTCTCTTAGCTACTTCCTGCTGAAAAGGGACGCTGTGGGTTTCAGGGTGAAGATCTTCTCTCACTACTCTAAAGGGCCCCTTTACTCCTTATTTGTGTTACTGCTCTAGGTTTGTGTCTTACAAACATCATAATAATTCTATAAAATTTAGCTTAGGTAGTTACAATAAAAATGTTTGTATGATATCTTCATAATTGTATTAGCTTTATTCTTGAGTAAATTCATGCTAATAGAATAAAAATTCTTTTTCATGTTGCTGATAAAATATTTTGAAATGTGGGGGGAAAAAACCACACCAAAAAACAAAGAAACAAAAAAACCCTACTACACAACAGTAGTAACCCAAACAGCAAGGTACTGGAACAATGACAGGCACATAGACTAATGTAACAGAATTGAGAATCCAGAAATAGGCCCGGTTATCTATGGTCAACTGATATTGGACAAGGAAATCAAAGCTCTCAAATGGGAAGTGACAACCTCTTCAACCAACAGTGCTGGCAAAACTGGACTTACACTTGCAGAAGGCTGAAACAGGATCAACATCTCATACCATACACAAAGGTCAACTCAAGATGGATCAGAGACCTGGGAGTGAAGTCCAAAACCAAAAAGTTCATCAGAGACAAACTGGGATCAAACTTAGAAGTGCTAGTCCAAGGTATAAAGATACTGCCAAATCCAGCCAGAAATGTACAATCTGAAGAGGATAAAATTGATGAATGGGACCTTCTAAAGGCCAAATCCATGCATGCATCAAAACCTTTTTCCAACAGGGTAAAAAATGAAAACCTACCAACTGGGAACACACATTTGGTAATACTATCTAAGGTAAGAGTCCCATAAAGAAACTCTACAGAATTTTCCTTGGCCTCCACAAGAAAAAGACTGATAACCCAATTATAAAATTGGCAAAAGAAGTGGAAAGAATTTTCACAGAGGAAGTTATTCAAATGGCCAACAGACACATAAAGAAATGCTCCAAATCAATAACAATAAGAGATATGCAAATCAAAACCACAATGAGATTCCTTCTCACTCTGGTAATAGTGGCAAAATTTATCAGGGCAGCAAGTAATAAATGTTGGAGAGGATGTGGTGAGAAAGGAACTCTTATACATTGTTGGTGAAATTGTAAAATGGTACAACCATTCTGGAAGGCAGTTTGGTGCTTCCTCGAAAAACTGAACATAGAAATTCCATATGACCCAACTATTTCACTACTTGGTAATATAATATACCCTGAGAGAATAAGAACTGAGACACAAATGGAGACTTGCACACCAATGTTCATAGAAGCATTCGTCACCATCACAAGAACATGAAAACAGCCCACATGTCCAAATACAAACGAATGGATTGAGGAATTATGGTACATTCACACAATGTAATGCTATGCAGCGCACAGGAAAAATGATTTTGTAAACTATAATCTAACTCGGGAGAAACTGGAGAGCATTATGCTGAGTGAACTAACTCAGTCCCACAAGGACACATATTGTATAAAACCATTATTGTAGAATGAGTATAAGAATCCAAGGTGAAACAAGGAACTCATGCAATATTATTCAAAAGGGGTGACCCTGGAGGACATTATGCTGAGTGAAGTATCTCAGTCACAAAAGGACAAATACTGCATGGTGCCACTGTTCTAAGACTGGACTGACCTTGGTGTTGGTGAGAGACTGAGAAAAATGGGTTCGATAATGTATACTGCATTGAAACAGACGAGGCAGAAAACAGTTTAAAAAGGATATGTGATTAGGTATTTTTGTCATGACAGGAGTCCAGAGCGAAGGCTACATAGTGGAGTGGACCTGGGGGGAGGGATTGTAAAACAATGAAAGAATTTTTCTTTTACTTTTCCAAGAGGGTAGTGTACTGGGGGGGGAGGGTTGTGAGGGGAGAAAATTGCAACAATGAATGAATGGAAATCCAAAGTCTCTGTAAATGATCATTGAAATTAATAATAAATTTAAAGAAAAAGGAAATCATACATGAAGAAAGTAAAAGATCATTAAACTGCAGGCCTTTGGTTAAAAAAAAAGGAATATATTGCCACAGTGACTGCAACAATGGTCTTGGGAACCATTGATATTATCAGGGTAGAGTGGGTTTGGAAAGGGTTACATCTGTAAGCTGATATTATCTTTTTGAAGTATCTGTACAAGGAAAGAACAAGAAGCTTGGCATCATAAAATGTCAATCCAAAGTGTCCAAGAATGAATCTAGAAATAAAAGATGAACTGAAAGATTAGACACATATGAGGAAGAACAAGTAGCAAGCAACTATTTTACAGTTTCCTATGCTTTGTTTAACCAACAGAGCTGATCATCCCCAAATTCTCACAAGGCACCAAATATGCAGTTCCTAGTAGACGATCTTGATTTAACTAGTTGTTAATTATGTAAAATATATATGAACGATTGTATATAAATAAAAAATTACTTAAAAATTCCCCCCCAAAAAAAGAGAATCCAGGGTGAGGGAGGGTGAAAGCAGAGGGATGAGGATGTGCAGGGAGAGAGTGGATTAATCCTAGGGTTGTTCAATTTGATGGTGTGGAGGTGAGTGAAATTGGAAGAATCTGTTATGGAAAATAATATATTTGAATTTTGTAAATAAACTAGTATAATAATAAAGAAAGATATGTAAGGGGGGAAAGGTGTTTGCTATGAGTAAATCATTCACTTTGCAGAATTTTTCATTCTAGCCCCAGCCTCATTTCTGTCACCAAGTCCATGTTTTCCAACTATTGATCTTCTTCCTGGTTCCCAACACTCGAGTCACCCAATATTTTTAATGCATCTTGGTTTCGTGTGCAATCAATTTCTGACTGCAAATGTTGGTAGAAATAATCTATTTCCTCCTCTTTGACTCTGATTGTTGGTGCATAAATTTGAATGATAGTGGCGTTATAACAGGTCTTCCTTATATGCATATGGATATTATCACAACATTGTATTTCAATATGGATTTAGAAATGGCCTTTTTAAGTATAAAAGCGACTTCATTTTTTCTAACCTTTTCATCTCCAGCATAGTAGATCATATGATTATCTGATTCAAATTGTCTCATGCCAATCCATCTCATTTCACCAACATCAGATGTAACAATGTTTATACCTTCACAGAATTATTTAAGAAATAAAATCAGATGAGAAACTTCAAGTTTAACTGTTGTTCATTGCTATTGTTTGTTTTCTGGTTCTGATGAGGATCAGGGTAGAATGTTTACTCACTACTGGGTGTGAGTTCTTTTATTCTGCCTCCTATTTAAAAATTAATTTGGTCAACAGTATGGGGTGGAATCCAGGTTGGAAGTTGACTGGATCAGCCAGATTCTAGAGAGGCTTATTTTCTGGTTCTGGTGAGGATTAGGGCAGAATGTTTACTCACCATTGAGTGCGAGAAGATTTTATTCAGCTACCTATTGAAAAATGCATCTGGTCAGCAGTATGGGGCTGGAATCCAGGTTGGAAGTTGTCTGGATCAGCCTGATTCTACAGAGGTTTGTTTTCTGGTTCTGGTGACAATTAGGGTGGAATGTTTACTCACCAGTGGATGTGAGTTGATTTTATTTGGCTTCCAATTTAGAAAAAAAAAACAACCAAAAAACATTTGGTCAGCAGTATGGCATTAGATCAAAGTTTGGAAATAATCTAGATCAGCAGATTCTACAAAGGTTTATTTCCTGGTTCTAGTGAGGATTAGGATGGAATGTTACTCACTACTGGGTGTGTGTTGCTTTTTTTCAGCCAACTATTTTAAAAAGGTTTTGCTCAGCAGTATGGGGTTGGAACAAAGTTTGGAAATAATCTAGAAGTAGTCTGAATCAGCCAGATTCTACAGACGTTTGTTTTCTGGTTCTGTTGAAGATGAATGTGGAAAGTTTACTCACCATTGGGTGTGATTTGATTTGGTTTGGCCTCCTATTTCTCACCACAGGACCAATTGGTAGCATCAGGATGGATGGCGAAGAGATTGAGATTGTTCACAGCTTCAGTTGGCTCAGCTCCAGGGTCAACACTTTTGGCACCAGCAGTCAGGAAATCAAAAAACGTATTGCGATGGGAAAGTCTGCTGTTAGGGACCTCTCTAAAGTACTCAAGAGCAACCGTGTGTCTCTGGAGACTAAGATGCATCTGATACAGTCTTTCCAATCACTTGTTATGCATCAGAGAGTTGGACAATGACTTGGGAGGACAGAAGGAGAATTGATGCCTTTGAGCTGTGGTGCTGGAGAAGAGTATTGAATGTACCATGAGCTACCAAGAAATCAAACAGATTCATCCTGGAGAGGACTAAACCAAGCAACTCCTTGGAGGCAAGGCTTCTGGGGCTTCGTCTGACATACTTTGGGCATGTTGCAAAGAGGGACAGGTCCTTGGAGAGGGACATCATGCTTGGGAGGGTGGAGGGACGGCGCAAGAGGGGAAGACCCTCTATGAGATGGATTGATTCAGTGACTGGGGTAATCGGGATGGGTGTGTCAGAAGCAGTGCGATTGGCACAAGATAGAGCAGGGTTTAGGGCTATTGTACATAGCGTCGCTATGAGTCAGTGCGATTGGCACAAGATAGAGCAGGGTTAGGGCTATTGTACATAGCGTCGCTATGAGTCGTAAATGACTCGATGGCACATAACAACAACAATTTAAAAATTAATTTGGTCAGAAGTGTGGGGCTGGAATCCAGGTTGGAAGCTCTCTGGATCAGCTGGATTCTACAAAGAATTGTTTTCTGGTTCTGGTGAAGATTAGGGTAGAAATGTTTACTCATTATTGTGTGTGAGTTGATATTATTTGGCTTACTACTTAAAAACACATTTCATCAGCAGTATGGGGTTGGGATCAAGGTTGAAAGTCATCTGGATCAGCTGAATTCTACAGAGGTTTGTTTTCTGGTTCTAGTGAGGATTAGGGTTGAATGTTTACTCACAAATGGGTGTGAAAGCCCTATTATTTAAAAAAGCATTTGGTTAGCAGTATGGGATTGGAACAAAGTTTGGAAATTGGCTGGATCAGCTGGATTCTGCAGAGGTTTGTTTTCTGGTTCTGGTGGAATGTTTACTAACCATTGGGTGTGAGCTGATTTTATTCAATCTCCTATTTAAGAACACTTTTGGTCAGCAGCACTGTGCTGGAATCTAGGGTAAAGTCATCAGGAACAGCTGAATTCTACCGAGGTTTGTTTCCTGGTTCTGGTGACAATGAAGGTGGAATGTTTACTCACCATGTGGTGTGAGCTGATTTCATTTGGCCTCCTATTTGCACACACATTTGTTCAGCAGTATGCAGCTGGAATCCAGGTTGGAAGTTATCTGGATCAGCTGGATTCTACAGAGGTTTGTTTTCTCATTCTGGTGAGGATTAGAGTGCAATGTTTACTCACCATAGGGTGTGGGCTGATTTTATTCTGCCTCCTATTTAAAAAAAAAAACCCACAAAACAACAGTTGGTCTTCAGTATCAGGTTAGAACAAAGGTTGGAGTTGTCTGGAGCAACCAGATTTTACACAAAATTGTTGTCTGGTTCTGGTGAGGATTAGGGTGGAATATTTGTTATTGGGTGTGAATTGATATTATGTGGCCTTCAAAATGCATTTGGTCAGCAGTATGGAGTTGGAATCAAGGTTGGAAGTTGTCTGGATCAACTGGATTCTACAGAAATTTGTTTTCTGGTTCTGGTGAGGATTAGGGTGGAATGTTTACTTTTCATTAGGTGCGAGTTGTTTTATTGTCTTCTATTTAAGAATGCATTTGGTCAGCAGGTATGGAGCTGGAATCGAAGTTGGAAGTCATCTGGACCAGCTAGATTCTATAGAACATTGTTTTGTGGTAAGCTGATATTATTTGTTCTCCAATTTAAAAACACGATATGAGGCTTCAATCCAGCTTGGAAGTCATCTGGATCAGCCAGGTTCTACAAAGGTTTGTTTTCTTGTTCTGCTGAGTAATGAATATTCTGGTGAGTAAATGAATATTTACTCATTATTGGGTGTGTCTTGATATTATTTGGCCTATTATTTTAAAACACATTTAGTCAGCAGTGTTGGGCTGGAATCAAGATTGGAAGTCTTCTGTATCTGCCGGATTCTACAGAGGTTTCCTTTCTGCTTCTGGTGAGGATTAGAGTGGAATGTTTACTCATCAATGGGTGTGAGTTGATTTTATTCGACCTCCTATTTAAAAAATAATTTGGTCAGCAGTATGGGGTTGGAACAAAGTTTGGAAATCATCTAGATCAGCTGGATTCTATTGAGGTTTGTTTTGTGGATCTGCTGAGGATTAGGGTGGAATGTTTACTCCTCATTGGGTGTGAGTTTATTTTATTCAGCCCCCTATTTAAGAATGCATTTGGTCAGCAGTACGGAGCTGGAATCCAGGTTGGAAGTTGTCTAGTTCAGCTGGATTCTACAGAGGTTTGTTTTCTTGTTCTTGTGAGGATTAATGTTGAGTGTTTACTCAGCCTTGGGTGTGAATTGATTTTAGTTAGCCTCCTATTGAAGAATGCATTGGTCAACAGTATGGCGCTGGAATGAAGGTTGGAATTTGTGTGGATCAGCCTGATTTTAAAGAGGTTTGTTTTCTGGTTCTGGGGAGGATTAGGGTTGAATATTTACTCACCAGTGGGTGTTAGTTGATTTTATTAGGACTCCTATTTAAAAAGAGCATTTGGTCAGCCAGCCGCATCAGGTTGGAGCAAAGGTTGGAAATTCTCTACATCAACTGTTTAGGTTGAGGATTAGGGTGGAATGTTTACTCAGCTTTGTGTGTGAATTGATTATACCAGCCTCCTATTTAAGAACACAAGTGGTCAGCAGTAAGGAGATGGAATCCAGGTTGCAAGTCATCTAGTTAAGCCACGTTCTACTGAGGTTCGTTCCTTTTCTGGTTCTGGTGAAGATTAGGGTTAAATGTTTACTTACCATAGGGTGTGAGGTGATTTCCCCCCCCCCTTCTATTTTAAAGTACCTTTGGTTAGCAGTATGGGGTTGGAATCAAGGTTGGAAGTCATCTGGCTAAACCAGAGTCTACAGAAGTTATTTTCTGGTTCTAGTGAGGATTAGAGTGGAATGTTTACTCACTCATGGGTGTGAGTTGATTTTATTCATCCTCCTTTATAAAAATGCTTTTGGTCTGCAATAGGGGTCTGGAATCCAGCTTGGAAGTTTTCTGGATAAGCTGGATTCTCAAGAGGTTTATTTTCTCTTTCTGGTGAAGATTAGGGTGAATATTTACTCACCTTTGGGTGTGAGTTTGCTGTACAGAAGTAACTCATGGTTCCTCAGATGCTAATCTGTGTGACACTGATGTGACAAATGCGATAATGGCTACCCATGGTGGACAGTGTTTAGTGGTGCTCGCCAATTAAAACAAGTTTGGAAGCAGGGGTGGCATTCACCTACAAAATAGTTGTTGTTATGTGCCATCGAGTCACTTGCAACACATAGCGACTCTATGTACAACAGCCCTAAACCCTGCTCCATCCTGTGCTAATCACACTGTCTCCAATACACCCATGCCAATTACCCCAGTCACTGAATCAGTCCACCTCATAGAGGGTCTTCCCCTCTTGCACTGTCCCTCCACCCTCCCAAGCATGATGTCCCTCTCCAAGGACCTGTCCCTTCTTACAACATGTCTGAAGTATGTCAGACGAAGCCACAGAAAACTTGTCTCCAAGGAGCAGCCCATTTTAGCCCTCTCCAGGATGAATATGTTTGTTTTCTTGGCAGTTCATGGTACATTCAATACTCTTCTCCAGCACCACAGCTCAAAGGCATCAGTTTTCCTTCTATCCTCCCAAGTCATTGTCCAACTCTTTAATGCTTAACAAGTGATTGCAAAGACCATGCACTGTATCAGATGCACCTTAGTCTCCAGAGTGACACCATTGCTCTTCAGTACTTTGGAGAAGTCCCTAACAGCAGACTTTCCCATCGCAATACGTCTTTTAATTTCCTGGCTGCTGGTACCAAGAGTGTTGACTGTGGAGCCAAGCCGACTAAACTTGTTAACAATCTCAATCTCTTCACCGTTCATCCTGATGCTGCCAATTGGTCCAGTGATGAGATTTTGTCTTCTTGACATTGAGCCTCAGTCCGAAGGCTGCAGTCCTTGACCCTCTGCAGCAAGCGTTTCAGGTCCTCCTCAGTTTCAGCAAGCAGGGTTGTGTCAACTGCATAATGCAGATTGTTGATAGATCTTCCACCAGTACTGACGCCACACTTCTCCTCATAGAGTTAGCATCCAGAAACTCTATGAATGTGGAGAAACAATGAAAGTTATACAAGTGTTCAGGTCTTTCATTCATAGGGTCACTATGAGTTGTCTACAACTTGATGGCACTTAACAGCAACAACAATAACAACAACGAGAGAGCTCTGTTTGCCTAGTCATGCTACCAAGTAAAAGGTGGTTGATTTTAATCTGCAGTCCTCAGGCCTGGTTTTAATTGTTTTTGGCCAAACATTCTTCTAGGTGGTATAGCACTGGTCTGTCCCTTTGCTGTACAGAGGTAATTAATGGTTGCTGTGATGCTAAACACTGTGACACTGATGTGCCAAATGCGATAATGGTTACCCATGGTGCACAATGTTTGGTGGTGCTCCCCAATTAAAACAAGCTTGGAAGCAGGAGTGGCATCCACTTCTGAAATAACTTCCCTCTGGAAACTATGAATGTGGAGAAATGATGAAAGTTATACAAGTGTTCAGGACTTTTGTTCATAGGGTCACTATGAGTCATCTACAACTTGACAACACTTAACAACAGTCACCACAACATTGCCTCTGAGTTGAAACTGGCTCAAGACTGAACCTCCAGTGGGTTTTCAAAGGATTTGAATCCCACCAGAGGAGATTTCACATCTTTCTCCTAGGAGGCAGATGATGAATTTAACCACATGCATATGGTTGGAAGCACAACTTCTTATTCACCAGACCACTAGAATTCCCCACTTTTTAATCACAAGGCCTGGGTTTGAATTAGCTGGTCAACTCCCAGGGATTAATTCACCTCCTCCAGTGTAGTGTAAATTCTCTTGGCGGGGGTGGGGGGTGTTAGGGGAGGAGGAGGAGGACAAGGGAGTGGAGAAGGGAGAGAGACAGGAGAGAGGGGAGAAGGAGCAAAAAGGCGAAGAAGGGAGAGGGGAGAAGGGGAGGTGGGGAACAGAATGAGAGTAGGGAAAAGGAGACTGGTGGGAGGGGGGGCTTGGTGATGGCTCCTGAACACTGCTGTGGCATGTGGTTGGTAAAACAATCCTGGACATCCTGAGAGACTGGGATCATTTTCTCCTGGTATCCCAGAATTCTCCATTTTCTCTCGTTTCTTTTTTAACATAGGTGAGATCAAAATCCCCAAAACATGTGCCACTAGGCCACCAGTGCTCCCTTATTATTTTAAAACAGCTCTCAATTTGAAACATCAATACAATAATCAGCTATGCTATCTTTTCTATTATTTATTGGTATTCTACACCATTTGGGCTTCCCTCTATTTCTTTCATAAAGACAAATCATGTAGCAAGTGAGAAAACAGATTATGAAGAATATTCAAGGACTTACCCAAAATAACAAAGCTACTAAGTGTCAAATCCCAAACTATAATTTGATTTCCATCTTTCTGTGACAGTATTTCCACTCACTAGCCCAATACATTGTAACTGTAGTCTTACATTTGGGAGGAGAAAAAAACCTAATGTGACATCATTCAAGAAGAGAAAAATATCATCTTTAGATACATAGGTTTAAGAGATTATGTTAGAAAGTTTTGAGTGGCTGTAGCCAAAGGAAGCCACTGTCCAGAATGAAAGCCACTGGTCACTTGTGATGATCCCAACTTGTAATATAGACAATTCCGTGGAAACCCCAAGATTCTTCCAGCTGGTGATAGGTTAGGCAGAGTATGAGGTCACAAAGCAGGTGGTTTAAAGGTAAGAGTTTGCCAAGAGGGTGGTTAGGATCCCAGAAATGTAATATTGCCTTTCCTTTTGTTGGTGTGTGCTGTTACACTGTAACTGACTCTTAAAGCTGAGTGTCCAATAGGTTTTCAGAGACTGTAAATCACATGGGAAAGTTCTAATCCTATAGAGGAGCACTACTGGTGGATTTAAACCAGAATCATATGCCTCTGGAACTGCAGTGCTGCTTCTTAACCAATAGGCCAACACAGCCCACTTAATTTAACTTCGTAAATGCCTACTTTTCTTTCCCTCTTTGCTGTATATACAGGTTACTTCTTTTTCTTCATTGTTTTTCATTCAATAACAACAACAACAAATCATTATTCATGATTACATTGGATAGGAAGGGTGAGAGAGAGACATAAAACATAAATAGATACTAAAAAGTTAAAGTAACCTAGCTTCTCTTTGGTTTCCAGGTTTTCTCTTCTGTATTCAGAGATGTTACTCTTCAAATATCGTACCTCTCCAAAGTTCAAGAAAAGTCTAAGGCTCTATTGCCATGCCTAATGCCTAATGGTGTTAATGGTGTAGCTAAGTAAAGGTGTCCAGGATGACACTGACTTTATGGTACAGTACGCAGAGGAGTAAGGGTAAGGAAGAGGGGATTATGGGGACTGGAAACCTCAAAAGGAAGGCATGGGAGAATATTACTATCAAGTTTCTTGGCACAATACAGAAGTTCTCTAAATGTTTTTGTTTTGTTTTTTAACATGTCTTGATTTTTAAAAATATTTATTTTTTATTTTGTTTTATATTGGTTTGCTCACAAAGTTCATGTACATTGTCCAACTATAACTGAATGGATTGAGAAATTGTGGTATATTCCCAAAATGGAATACTATATAGCACTCAATAGCAACAATTTTGAAAAAAGACTACATAACTTGGAGAGATTGGAGAGTATTGTGCTGAATAAACTAACTTAGTCTCATAAAGACAATACTACATAAGACCATTATTGTAAAAATAGAGGGTTAACTAGTAAAACATATATAGGGACTCAATGGGGGAAGGGATGGGAGCAGATGAGTAGGGGTGAATCATTAAACTTTTGTGATACTATAAGTTGTCAATATGTTTTCCTATAAGTTTATCTGAGGGCAGTGATGGCAGAACTTTTACACACAAGATACTCAGTTCAGATGGCAGGCTATGTCCCTTGTACATAAAGAGTCATTGAGTATTTATAAGTTGTTCGCTGCTTTCAAAGAATTAAAAAACACACACACACAAAAAAAAACCCAACCCCAAAGCATACCAATTGACATATTTCAACAAACAGACACTGCCCTGGATGTGTTCACCAAGTTGTGCCAAGAAAAGTAGAGGACCACCACCTGGCCAGCTTACTGGAAGAGATCTATATTTGTTCCCATTCCAAAGAAAGGTGACCTGACAGGGTGTGGAAATTATCAAACAATATCATTGTCATAACATGCAAACAAGATTCTGCTGAAAATTATTAAAAAAATTACTTGAACAGTGCATCACTAGAGAACTGCCAGAAGTGCAGGCTAGGTTAAGAAGAGGAAGTGGTACTAGGGTACTACTATAGCTAATATTTGATGGATCTTGGCTGAAAGCAGAGAGTATTAGGGGGAATGTCTGTATTTCATTGACTATGCAAAGGCATTTGACTGTGTGAATCACAACAAACTGTGGCTAACTCTGGGAAGAATGAAAATCCCAGAACACTTGATAGTGCTTATGCAAAACCTACACTTGGGCAGGGAGGCAGTCATCAGAACAGAGCAAAAAAATACTTTCTGGTTCAAAATTACGACAGGTGTATGCCAGGCAAAGGATGTGTCCTATCTCTGTACCTTTTCAGTATATATGCAGAATAGATTATCTGGGATGCTGGGCTCTATGAGGACAAATGTGACATCAGGATTGGAGGAAGACTTATCAACAATCTGTGTTATGCAGATGACACAACCCTGAATCCGAGGGAGACCTGAAGCAATTGCTGCAAAAGATTGAGAACTACTGCCTTACATATGAATTGAAGCTCAACATCATGAAAACAAAGATTCTCACCACTGAGCTGATTGACAGCGTCATGATAGGCTGTGAAGAGATTGAGATTGTTAACAGCTTCAGTTTGGTTGACTCCACAATCAACACTCTTTGGTCCAGCAGCCAGAAAATTAAAAGACAAATTACATTGTTAAAGTCGGCTTTCAGAGACCTCTCCAGAGTACTGAAGAACAATGATGTCAGTCTGGAGACTAAGGTGCACCTGATCCAGGTCTTGGCAATTACTTACTATGAGTCAGAAAGCAGGACAATGATTATGAATAATAGAAGGAGATTGATGTCTTTGAGCTGTGGTACTGGAGAAGAATATTGAATATATCATGGACTGTTAGCAGAATAAACAAATTCAACCTAGACTTTGGTATGTTGCAAGGAGGGATCAGTCCTTGGAGAAGAACGTCATGCTTGAGAGGGTGGAGGGACAGCGCAAGTGAAGACGACCTGGATGAGATGGATTTATTCAGTGACTAGGGTAATGAGAGTAGGTATGGCAGAGACAATAATATTGGCACAGGATAGAGCAAGTTTTAGGGATGTTGTACATAGGGTCTCTATGAGTCACAGGCAACTTGACAGCGCATAACAACAAAATGTATGTCTAGTACTAAGAAGCTGCTGTGTCTATTCTGACGCACACATTTCAAGTCCACCAACTGTTTCAAGGAAGAATGATGCGCAATTTCCACCTGTGTAATTTACTGCTTATAATAAACCTCTGGAGGGTCAACTATGAATCAGTTTCAACTCTACAGCATTTAACAGCCTAACATGATTTGGCTAGAGTTTCACTACCAACTCAAAAGATGGTGGTTTAAATCCTCCAGCTACTCGTTGGCAGAAAGATGGGCAATCTCCTCTCATGCCATTACCTGCTTTGGATGTTCCACAGGGGTTCAGCCCTAAGTCATTTCTGACTCCAAAGCTATGATATGTTACTGATTAGATTTCAATTGAGTTTCCAGCCTATAGCAGGGTAGTAAAGTGTTAGAAATCTATCCTGAAATTAACCAATAATGATATTGTGAACAATCAGTCACAGAAGTCATCCAGGAATGAGCAAATTATTGGTCCCATGTGCACAGAGTCCCCATGAGTCAGGCTCTGACATGATGACAGTTAAGCAGCCTAGTGGTAAGAAGCTGTGCTGCAAACCCACAGGCACTTGGTTCTAATGCACCAGCTGCTCTATGTGAGAAAGATGGTAATTTGGTTTTTCCCTTTGGTGAAATGTCTATTCATCTTTTCTGCCTATTTTGTGATGAGGTTGTTTGCATTTTTCTTGTTGAGGTGTTAGAGTGTTTTATATCTTGTAGATATGAGTCCTTTGTCAGATATGTCATTGCCAAATACTTTCTCCTAGTCTATGTGGTTCCTGTTTACTTTGTTGGAGATTTTTTTAATGTACATAAGGATTGGATTTTCAGAAGGCCTCATTTACCTATTTCTAGTCTTTCTTGGCTTTAGGTTTTTCATTAATTATACTTGGAAATCTATCTATACTGTAATTAAGGCTTCTAGAGTTGTTCCTAGTTTTTCTCTGATGAAATATATAGTCTTTGGCTTTACTTGTTGGTCCCTGATCCACCTTTAGTTGGTTTTTGTGTACGGTGTGAAGTGTGAATCTTGCCTCACTTTTCAGGACATGGTTTTCCAGTTAGGCAGCATCGTCTGTTAAAGAGACTGCCTTTCCCCTCTTGATTGAGTTGATCACAGTTGAGTTGATTTCTGTGTTCTTGGTTCTGTTCCCTTGTGAGTCTGTCACTGTACCAGCATCACATTCCCTTGATTATTGTAGCTATGTGGTATGTTTTGAGGTCAGGAAATTCGATGCCTCCTTACTTGATTTTCTTTTTCAGTTGTTTGTTATTTATGTTTCTTTCCTTTACAGACAAAATTGGAAATTGTCTTTTCTATCACTTTGAAGAATGAAATCAATACCTATATTGAGATTGCACTGAACTTGTAGGTTGCTTTTGATAGAATTATCATTCCTATCCACAAAAACCATATAGTCTTCCACTTCTCAAATCTCTTTGTTTATTGCAGCAGTGTTATGCAATTTTCTTTTCATGGGTCTTTAGTGTCAAATTAGATTTGTTGCTAAATATTTCACTTTATGTTTAACTATTATAATTGGTATGTTGTTGTTGTTGTTGCTAAGTACTGTTGAGTCAAGTAAAACTCATAATGGTCCTATGAACAACCCTGATCTGAATCCTGTGTGGTCCTCATACTTCCTGACACATTAGAGCCCATTGTGGCAGTCACGATGCCAATACACCTGGTTGAAGATCCTCCTCACCTTCACCAACCATCTACCTTTCCAAGCATCATTTCGCTCTCCAAGGAATAGACCCTTCTAGGAACATGCCCGAAGTACGTGAGGTGAAGGGAAGCATCATCATCTTTGCCTCCAAAGGGCACTCTTGCTGTATTGTTTCCAAAACGTATTTGTTTGTTCTTTTGGCAGTCCATGGGATGTTCAGTATTCTCCTCCAACACTAGAGCTCAAATGCATAAAATCTTCCGTTATCCTTATTTATTGTCCAACTCTCAGATGCATAGCAAGTGATCAGAAAGACCATGGCCTGAATCAGATGCACCTTAGTCCTTAAACTGACATCTTTACTCTTTAATAATTTGGTGAGATTCATAATTGCAGACTTTCACAGTGCAATATGTCTTCTGATTTCCTGACTACTGTTACCAAGGATGTTAATTCAGGACCCAAGTAAGATGAAATTATTGCCTGTTTCAATCTCTTCTCCATCTGTTGCCTACTGGTCCAGGAGTAAGAATATTTGTTGTTGGTTTTGTGCTTTGGGTTTGGTTGGCTTATGTTTTTGTTTTGTTTTGTTTTACACTGGGATAAAATCTATATTGAAAATGTATTCTTGGATATCCTGCAACAAGTACCTCAAGTTCTCACTTTCAGCAAGCAAGTTTTTTTTTTAACTTTTTTATTTACATTTTTAATTTAATTTAATTTTATTTTTTTTCAGCAAGCAAGTTTGTATCATGTGCGTAATGCAGGTTATTGATGAGTCTCTCTCCAATCTTGATGCCACATTCCTCTTTATAGATTTAGCTTCTTGAATAATTTACTCAGCATACAGATTAAATAAATATGGAGAGGAAAATATAACCCTGACCCACTCCCCTCTTAAATTTAAACCATGTAGTATTCCCTTGCTGTTTGTACTACATCTCCTGGGCTCAGTATAGGTTTGCATGAGCACAATTAAATGCTCTGGGATTTCCATTCTTCTCAATGTTAGCCATAACTTGCTATGATCCACACAGTCAAATGCTTTTACATAGTCAATAAAGCATGATTAGACATTCTTCTGGTATTCTTTACTTCCAGCCAGGATTCATCTAATGTCAGTAATGATATCTCTGGTGTCACACCTCTTCTGAATCCTGCTTGAACATCTTGCAATTCCCTATTTATTTACTGTTTTGTTGTTGCTGTTGTGATGTGCCGTCGAGTCGCTTGCGACTCATAGCGACCCTATGAACAACAGCCCTTAACCCTGCTCTATCCTGTGCCAACCACACTGCCTCAGACACACCCATACCGTTTACCCCGTCACTACATCAATCCACCTCATAGAGGGTCTTTCTCTCCTGTGCCATCCCTCCACCCTTCCAAGCATGATGTCCCTCTGCAAGGACCAGTCTCTCCTTACAACATGCCCAAAGTATGTCAGACGAAGCCACAGAATCCTTGCCTCCAAGGAGCAGTCTGGTTTAACCCTCTCCAGGATGAATCTGTTTTCCTAGCAGTCCATGTTACATTCAATACTCTTCTCCAGCACCACAGCTCAAAGGCATCAATTCTCCTCCTATCCTCCCTAGTCATTGTCCAACTCTCTGATGCATAACAAGTTATTGCAAAGACCATAACCTGTATCAGAGGCACCTTAGTTTCCAGAGTGACACCATTGCTCTTCAGTACCCTGGAGAGGTTCCTAATAGCAGACTTTCCCATTGCAATACGTTTTTTTTGTTTCCTGGCTACTGGTGCCAAGAGTGTTGACTGTGGATGCAAGCAGACTAAAGTTGTGAACAATCTCAATCTCTTCACCATCCATCCTAATGCTGCCAATTGGTCCTTTGGTGAGAATCTTTGTCTTCTTGACATTGAGCCTCAATCCATATTGAAGGCTGCAGTCCTTGACCCTCTGCAGCAAGTGCTTCAGGTCCTCCTCAGTTTCAGCAAGCAGGGTTGTGTCATCTGCATAACGCAGATTGTTGATAGATCTTCCACCAATCCTGACGCCACACTTCTCCTCCTAGAGCTCAGCCACTCGGATAATCTGTTCTGCATACGGGTTGAAAAGATATGGAGACAGGACACATCCCTGGCATACACTCTTCCCAATTTTGAACCATGCAGTGTTTCCTTGCTCTGTTCTGATGACTGCCTCTTTGTCCAAGTATAGGTTTCACATTAGAATGATCAAGTGTTCTGGGATTCCTATTCTCAGAGTCAGCCACAGTTTGTTATGATCCACACAGGCAAACGCCTTCGCATAAGCAATGAAACACAGATATACATTCCTCTGGCATTCCCTGCTTTCCATCTAACATCAGCTACAATATGCCTAGTACCACGACCCCTTCTAAATCCAGCCTGGATTTCTGGCAGTTCTCTGCTGATGTGCTGTTCCAGTTGTTTTTGGATAATCTTCAGTAGAATCTTGTTTGTGTGTGTAATCAATGATACTGTTCTATAATTTCCACACTCTGTTGGGTCACCCTTCTTTGGAATGGGAACAAATATAGATCTCTTCCAGTCAGTTGGCCAAGTGGTTGTTCTCCAGATTTCTTGGCACAACTTGGTGAGCACATCCATGGCAGCATCAGTTAGCTGAAATATGTCAATTGGTATACCATCTATTCCTGGGGCCTTATTTTTTGCTATTTCCTTCAAAGCAGGTTGAACTTCTTCCTTCATCACTGTAGGCTCTTGCTCATATATTATTTCATTAAATTCTTCTGTGTCCGCCAGTTCCTTTTGATACAGTGACTCAGTATATTCTTTCCATCTCCTCTTAATACTTCCTGAATCATTTAATATTCTGCCAAAAGCATCCTTGATTATAGCAACTCGAGGTTTAAATTTGTTCTTCAGTTCCTTGAGCTTTAGAAATGCTGAGTGAGTTTGGCCCTTTTGATTTTCCGACTCTACTATTATAGCCATTTAAAGATGATCTTATCTTGCTCGCACGTGACATTAATGATATGGTTTGATAGGCTCCACATTCTGTGCAATCACCTTTCTTGGGAATGAAAACAAATATGGACTTCTTCCAGTCAAAGATGCACGGAGCAGTTGGATTCAGAGAAGGTGTGTTTTCTTATTTTGGTTGAGGCTTGTGTGTGGAATGTTTGCTTGTGTTTTTGTTTTGTTTTTTTTTATTTCATTCATAGTGGGGTGTGAACTGATTGAATTTGGTCTGGTATTGAAAAAAGACAGTTGGTCACCAATTTGGGGCTGATATCCAGTCTAGTAAGAGGTGTGGAGAGGTTGGATTCCATGCATTATGTTTTATAAAATTACCACTATTGGACCTTGCCCATCATTACCTTGTCTTTTGTCCAGGATCCTTCTCCTCTGCTTGCTCCCCTCTCTCCCTGCACCAAACTGTGAAATCCTGTAGTTTCGTCCCTACCATACTCACCACTCGGCTCCCACTCCCCTCCTTTGAGTTCTCATACATTTTACTAGATATTCTTATATTTTTACAATAATGTTATTAAACCATTTGTCCCAGCAATTCCACTCTGGGAATTTACACTTGTTGTTATGTACCGTCAAGTCGTTTGCAACTCAAAGCGCCCCTATGATGTAAACAGCCCTAAACCCTGCTCTATCCTGTGCCAATCACATTGCCCCTGACACACCCATCCCAGTTACCCCAGTCACTGAATCAATCCACCTCATAGAGGGTCTTCCCCTCCTGCACTGTCCCTCTACACTACCAACCAAGCATGATGTCCCTCTCCAAGCACCTGTCTCTCCTTGCAACATGCCCAAAGTATGTCAGACGAAGCCACAGAATCCTTGCCTCCAAGGAGTAGCCTGGTTTAACCCTCTCCAGGATGAATCTGTTTGTTTTCTTGGCAGTCCAGGGTACTTTCAATACTCTTCTCCAGCACCACAGCTCAAAGGCATCAATTCTCTTTCTTTCCTCCCTAGTCATTGGTCTTTTGGAATTTACCCTAAAGAAACCATAATCGCCACCCAAACAGATATATGCACACCCATGTTTATTGCGGCTTTGTTTGCAATAGCAAAGAGCTGGAAGCAATCCAAGTGTCCATCAATAAACAAATGGATAGAGAAGCTCTGGTATATTCACACAATGGAATACTATGCAGCACTGGAAAACAAGGAACTCATGAAATACTATGCTATGTGGATGACCCTAGAGACCATTATGCTGAGTGAAGTATCTCAGTCACAAAAGGACAAATACTGCATAGGCTCACTATTGTAAAATAAGACTGGCATTGGGGTTGAGAAAAGACAGAGAAGAAGGGAAGGAATGATTTATACTACATTGCAACAGATGAGGGAGAGAACTGTTTAAAACGGATATTTGATTAGGTATTATTGTCATGACAGGAATCTAGAATGAAGGCTGCACATTGCAGTGGACTGGGGGGGAGAAATTGCATAGCAATGAAAGAGGTTGTTTTTAAATTTTATTTTATTAATTTTAATGAATATTTACAGAGATTATGAATTTCCATTCATTCATTGTTGCACTTTTCTCCCTGCCCATCCCTACCCCCAGTTCGCTCCTCTCTTTGAAAAGTAAAAGAAAAATTCTTTTATTGGTATACAATCCCCCCTCACCACCCTCCCACCACCCCGAGTACACGCCACTATGCAACCTTAATTCTGGACGAAAGAGTTTTTCTTTTACTCATCAAGGAGACAAGTGAATTGGTGGGAAGCGAGAGGATAGGGAGAAAAGTGCAACAATGAATGCAACAATGAACTGGAACCCTAAGACTCTGTAAACTTTCATTAAAATTAATAAAAAAATAATAATGTTCTTATGCAGTATTTGTCCTAGACAGTATTAGTTCCCTCAGCATAATTCTCTCTAGCCTCTCCCAAGTTATGTAATATTTTTTTAGAATCATTGCTCCTGAGTGCATCTTAGTATTCCATTGTGTGACTTTACCACAATTTCTCAATCCGTTCAGTTACAATTTCTCAATCCGTTCAGTTGTTTCTTAATATTTGGCCTTCTTCCATATTTTTGCAGTGGTGAATAATGCTTCTATAAACACTGGTGTACAAAACTCCATTTATGTCTTAGTTCTAATTTCCTTGGTTTTAATTCCTAGTAATGAAATAGCTGGGTTATAATGGACCCGTCTATCTATGGTCAACTGATATTCATCAAAGAAATAAAACCTATCAAATGGGGAAATGACAACCTCTTCAACAAATGAACAAATGGTGCTGGCAAAATTGGACTGCTACCTGAAGAAAGCTGAAACAGCAAACCACGTTTCAAACCATACAAAAAAAAATAACTCAAGATGTATCAGACACCAACGATTAAAGCCCAAAACTATAAAGTTCATAAGAGACACACTGAGACCAAGCTTACAAGGCTTAGCTTATGGCAAAAAGGGACTTCCAAATATAGCCAGAAAAGAACAATCTGGAGAGGATAAAACTGATGAATGTGATTGTCTAAAGATCAAATCTCTGTGCTCATCAAAAACTTTTTCCAACAAGGTGAAAAGAAAGCTTACCTTGGAAAACTATCTGCAGAAAACTCAAGCAAGATCCACACCTCACTTTGTACACAAAAAACAACTCAAGGTAGATCATGGACCTAGGACTAAAACCAAGGACTATAAACCTCATTAGAGAAAAGCTTGGAAATACTCTAGGACTAAAACCAAGGACTATAAACCTCATTAGAGAAAAGCTTGCAAATACTCTAGAAGTCCTAATCCATAACATCAACAGTCTTCCAAGCACCCTGAAAAATCTACAACCAGGGGAGGATAAAATAGATGAATGGGACCTTCTAAAAATCAAATCCGTATGCACATCCAAAAACTTCTCCAACAGGGTAAAAAGGGAAGTCCCAGACTGGGAAAAAATATTTGGTAATGACATGTCAGATAAGGGATTTATATCTAGAATTTATAAAATACTTGAGCACCAAAACAAGATAACCCAATTGAAAAATGGGCACAGGATATGAACAGACATTTCACCAAAGAAGACATTCAGATGACCATCAAGCCCTGCAAGAATAGCAAAATTTAACAGAACAGCAAACAAAAATGCTGGTGAAGTTGTGGAGAAACTGGAACCCTTATTCACTGTTGGTGGGAGTGTAAAATGGTGCAGCCACTATGGAAGGCACTACAGTGCTTTCTCAACAAGTTGCAAATAGAAATACCATTTGACCTAACAATTCCACTACTAGGAATATACCCTAAAGAAACCATAACCACCACCCAAGCAGTTATATGCACACCCATGTTTATTGTGGCTTTGTTCACAATAGCAAAGAGCTGGAAACAACCTAAGTGCCCATCAACAAACGGATGGATAGAGAAGCTGTGCTATATTCACATAATGGAATACTACACTGCATTGAAAAACAAGGAACTAATGAAATATTACGCAAAATGGTTGACCCTGGAGGACATTACGCTGAGTGAAATATCTGTAACAAAAAGGACAAATACTGCATAGTTCCACTGTTGTAAAATGGGACTGACGTCGGCGTTGGGGGGAGACTGAGAAGGATGGGATAAATTATGCCTACTGCATTGAAATAGATGAGATAGAGAACTGTTTAAAAGGTATACATGATTAGGTATTATTGTCATGACATGAGTCCAGAACGAAGGCTGCATAAAAGAGTGGACTTAGGGTGAGGGATTATATAACACGAAAGAATTTTACTTTTCTTTTTTTTATTGGGAAAAACATATTGGGGGTACAAGGAGGTGTGGGTTGGGGGGCAGAAGGGTGAGGATGGGCCAGGATGCAGTTGAAGAGCTACACAGTTTGGTCGGTGGGGGGAGCAGGTGAAGGAAATGATGAGGGTCCAGTGGGGACCAGATGCTACAAAGGAATGACATGCATTTTCCAATAGTAATTAAACCAACTGTATTATTGATTTGTGAATTGGATGCTGACTCTCTGGCTTCTTCATGCTGAACAGGGGCGTAGATGTAAAGGGGGGAAGGGAGGACACTTTATCACCTTACTGGTGGTCTTGGGTTACAGCTGCTTGCCTTCTTGCTCTGTTGGAAGGTATTTTCCAGTCATTTGCTCCCTTCTGGACTGCAAAGTGTTTTCCCAGGTGGGTCCAATGG
>NW_006400223.1:521594-530749 GCF_000299155.1 Elephantulus edwardii | reverse complement strand
TGTTGCCAGGAGGGACGGATCCTTGGAGAGGGACATCATGCTTGGGAGGGTGGAGGGACGGCGCAGGAGGGGAAGACCCTCTATGAGATGGATTCACTCGGTGACTGGGGTAATCGGGATGGGTGTGTCAGAGGCAGTGCGGTTGGCGCAGGATAGAGCAGGGTTTAGGGCTGTTGTGCATAGGGTGCTATGAGTCGCAAACGACTTGAGGGCACATAACAACAACAACAACATATGTAGAACAGATTATCCAGGAGGCTGAGCTCTATGAGGAGAAGTGTGGCATTGGGATTGGAGGTAGACTCATCAACAATCTTCATTATACAAATGACACAACCCAGCTTGCTGAAACTGAGGAGGACCTGAAGCTCTTGCTGTGGAAGGTTAAGGATTGCAGCCTTCAATATGGATTGAAGGTCAATATCAAGAAAACAAATATTCTCACCACTGAACCTATTGACAGCATCATGGTGGGTGGTGAAGAGATTGAGATTGTTCACAGCTTTGGTTTGCTTGGCTCCACAGTCAACAATCTTGGTACCAGCATCCAGGAAATTAAAAGACAAACTGCCTTGGGAAAGTCTGCTGTCAGAGATGTCTCCAAG
Organism: Elephantulus edwardii; assembly: GCF_000299155.1. NCBI lineage: Eukaryota > Metazoa > Chordata > Mammalia > Macroscelidea > Macroscelididae > Elephantulus > Elephantulus edwardii. Next base: position 530,144 of record NW_006400223.1, on the reverse strand, counting down.
ATACTGACGAGCAACAGTGTTAGTCTGGAGACTAAGGTGCACCTGATACAAGTCATGGTTTTTGCAGTTATTTACTATGCATTAGAGAGCTGGACAATGATGAGGGATGATTGAAAGGAAGTTGATGCCTTTGAACTGTGGTGCTGGAGAAGAGTTTTGAATAGACTTCTAGGAGAACAAACAAGTTCATCCTGGAGAGGGTGAAGCCAGGCTGCTCCCTGGAGGCAAGGATTCTGAAACTCTGTCTGACATACTTTGGACATGTTGCAAGGCAGAGTCCTTGGAGAGGGACATCATACATGGGATGGTGAGGGACAGCGCAGGAGAGGAAGACCCTCAATGAGATGGATTGATTTCATCACTGGGGTTATGGGGTTAGGTGTGTCAGAGTCAATACAATTGGCAATGGATAAAGCAGGGTTTAGGCCTGTTGTACATAGGATTGCTATGAGTCACAGATGACTCGACCGCACGTAACAACAACAACATGTGCACAAGTTCCCCGTGAGTCAGGCTCTGACTTGACGGCAGCTAAGCAGCCTAGTGGTAAGGAGCTGTGCTTCCAACCCAAAGACACATGGTTCTAATGCAGCAGCTGCTCTGTGGGTAAAAGATGGTCATCTGACTTTCTTCTTTGGTGAAGTGTTTATTCATCTTTTCTGCCCATTTTGTGATGGGATTACTTGTCTTTATCTTGTCGAGGTGCTGGAGTAGTCTATAATTTTTTATATGAATCCCTTCTCAGATATATCATTGCCAAATAATATTTCCAGGCTATGTGCATTCTTTTTATTCTGTTGGAAACTTTTTTTAATGTGTATAAATATTTGAATTTTCAGAAGGTTCCACTTACCTATTTTTATTCTTTCTTGGTTATGGGTTTTAAATTTTGTTTGCAAGTCTATTCATGCTGTAATTAGGACTTTTAGCTAGGAGTTGCAAGCGAGTCAACATCACATAACAAGTGTTTCTAGTTTTTCTCTGATGGACGATATATATGGTATTTGGTTTTACTCCTTGGTCTCTGATCTACATTGTATTGGTTTTTGTATGTGGTGTAAGGTGTGGGTCTGACTTACATTTTCAGGAGATGGCTTTCCAGTTTTGCTAACTCCATTTGTAAATGAGGCTGTCTTTTCACATTAAATAGAGTTGATCATAAGTAGATGGGTTGATTTATTTGTCCTCGATTTTATTCCAATATTTGGTGTGCCTATCACTATACTAGCACAATGCTGTCTTGATTACTATATCTGTTTTGTTGCTTTTGAGATCAGGGAGTGTGATGTCTCCCACTTTTCCCCCCTTTTTCAGAAGTGTTTTGCATGTTCAGACTTTCTTTCTACCCCAGACAAAATAGAAAATTGTATTTTCTATTTCCTAGATGATTACCTTGAACTTGGATATTGCTTTTGGTAGAATTGTCATTTTCATGATATTGAGTTTTCCTCTCCATGAACATGGTATATTCTTCCATTTCTCTAGGTATCTTTGTTTCTTGATTCTGGGCTTTCCAATTTTCTTTCTACAGATCATTTGTGTGTCTAGTTAGATTTAGTTCTAGATAATTAATCTTTTGGTTAGGTATTATAATTGGTATGTTGTTGTTGTTATGTGGCATTAAGTCACCTGTAACAAGAGCTCTGAACCCTTCTCTATGTGTTGCTGGTTTTAGTGAGTCCAACACATCTAATCCCCTTGCCCCAGTTAACATGTCAGTTCATTTCATCCAATGTCTTCCTCTTCTGTGCTGTACCTCCACCCTTCCAAGTATCATGTCCATCTCCAAGGATTGGTCGCTTTTGGCCACGTGCCCAGAGTGTGTGAGACGAAGCTCCTAAATTCTTGTCTATAAGAAGAAACTTGGTTTCACCTTTACCAAGTTATTTGCTCTCCTGATGGTCGATACTCTACTCCAGGGCCACAACTCAAAGGCATCACTTCTTCTGTTGTCATCCTTAGTCATTTTCCCCTATCTGATGTATAGGAAGTAATTGCAAAGACCATGGCCTCCTGGATCAGGCACCTTAGTCTCTGGACTGACATTGGTGCTGGTTCACACTTTGGAGAGGTCCCTGACAGCAGTCTTCCTCAATTCAATTTATCTTTTGATTTCCTGACTGCTGGTGTCAAGAATGTTGACTGTGGAGCCAAACAAGCTGAAGTGGCTAACAACATCAATCTCTTCTCCATTCATCATGGTGCTGCTAATTGAAAATCTATGTCTTTTTGATGTTAAGCTTCACTCCACATTGAAGACTACAGTCCTTGACCTTCTGCAGCAAGCGTTTTAGGTCCTTCTCAGTTTCAGTAAGCAAGGTTATATCATCTGAATAATGCAGGTTTTTGATGACTCTTCCTTCAACCCTGATGCCACATTCCTCCTCATAAAGCCAAGCCTCACCTCTCGAATGATCTGTCCAGGGTGCATTCCTGATGTACTCCTTTCCTAATTGTGAACCATGCAGTGTTTCCTTGCTCTGTTGGTTTTTTTTTCTAATAAAAATTTTATTATTGAATATGCCATGGACTGCTAGGAGAACAAACAAGTTCATCCTAGAAAGGGTGAAGCCAGGCTGCTCCTTGGAAGCAAGGATTCTGAAGCTTCATCTGACGTACTTTGGACATGTTACAAGGCAGGATCAGTCCTTGGAGAGGAATGTCATGCTTGCGATAGTGGAGGGACAGCACAGGAGAGGAAGACCCTCGATGAGATGGATTGATTCCGTCACTGGAGTAATGAGGGATAGGTGTGTTAGAGACAATAAGATTGGCAAGGGATAGAGCAGGGTTTAAGTCTGTTGTACATAAGGTCACTATGAGTCGCAGGTGACTTGACAACTCATAACAATAATAACAATTGATTTACTTACAAAGTTTGTATACATTATTTTTTACACAGATGTTTCTCCTTTCTGTTATCTACCTGTTCCTTCATCTATCAAATTTTGAGATCCATGATTAAGCCCTCCTCCACCATCCTCATCCATTTACTCTTTGTTCCCTACCTTGGATCCTTGTACATGTTCTACAATAATGGTCCAAAGCAGTATTTGGCCATATAGTGTTGTGTTAGTTCGTTTAGCAGAATGTTCTCTAGTCCCTCCCAAGTTAGATAGTAATTTACAAAATCATTGTTCCTGTGTGCTGAATAGTATCCCATTGTGTAAATGTACCGTAATTTCTCAATCCATTCCACTGTGGTTGGACATTTAGAGTGTTTCCATGTTCTTGCTATAGTGAATAACACTGCTATGAACATTGGTGTACAAGTTTCTGTTTGTGTCTCAATTCTAATTTTCTCAGAATATATTCCAAGCAGTGGAATAGCTGGGTAATATGGAATTTCTATGTCCAGCTTTTTCTGGAACCTCAAAACTGCCTGCCAGAGTGGTTGAGACCATTTTATAATCGCTCCAACCATGTGTAAGAGTTCATATCTTGCCACATCCTGTCCAACATTTATTACTTGCTGCTCTGCTAAAGTTTGCCACTGCTCCTGGTGTAAATGGTATCTCATTGCAGTTTAGATTTGCATCTCTCTTATTGCCAGTGATTTTTTAACATTTCTTCATATGTCTGATGGTCCTCTGAATGTCTCCCTGTGAAAAGTTTTCCCACATCCCTTGCCCATTTTGTAATTGGATTATCAATCTTTTTCTTCTGGAGGCCCAGGAGTATTTTGTAAAATTTCATTGTGAGACCCTTGTGTTAGATGGGATTGCCATAGAGTACAAAAGCACATAAAAAAATAATTCATCATGAACAAGTGAGATTCATAGGAGGTATACAAGGATGGTGCAACATAAGAAAAACAATCAATGTAATTAACCACATTAACAAAACAAATAGCAAGAACCATATTATCCTAACAATTGATGCAGAAAAGTTAATTGACAAAATTCAGCACCCCTTCCTGATTAAGACACTCAGAAAAATGGAATAGAAGGGAATTTCCTCAACCAAGAGAAAAGTATATATGCAAAACCAAGAGCCAAATCATTCTCAAGAAAGAAACACTAAAAACATTTTCTTTTTGAACCAAGACCAGACAAAGATGCCCATTGTCACCATTTCTATTCAATATTGTATGGAAAATACTTACTAAGGCAATACGACGTGAGAAGGAAATAAAAGGCATCCCAATCAGCAAAGAGATAGTTAAAATGTTGCTATACGTAGACCATATGATAGTGTACACAGAAAATCCCAAGGATTCAACAACAACAACAACAAAACCTGTTAGAGCTAATAGACCAATTTAGTAGAGTGGCAGGATATAAGATCAATGCCCAAAAATCAGTGAGATTCCTCTATAGTAACAAAGAGAACTCAGAGAAGGAAACCAAAAAGCAATACCATTTACAATGTTGTTGTTGCTTGCCTTCAAGTCAAAGACAACTCATAGTGACCCTATGAACAAAAGGCCTGAAGCTCTTGTACAACTATCAACATTGAGCAAAGTGCATACAGTTTCCAGAGGCATGTTATTTAGGAAGTGGATGTCACTTCTGCTTCCAAACCTGTCATAATATGTTATTGTTATGTGCCATTGAATCACCTGCGATGTATAGCAACCCTATGTACAGCAACTCTGAACCCTTCCCTGTCCTGAGTCAGTCTCACTAACTCCAATAAACCAACCCCCATTGCCTCCATCACTGTTTCAAGCCATCTCATCTGGGGTCTCCCTCTCCTGCTGTCCATCCACCCTACCAATTTCCTGATTATGTCCTTCTCCAAGGACCAATCTCTCAGCAAACCTCAACTTGAGATACTTGGGAGGGAACCTAATAAAGATACAGAAGACCTATACAAAAAAAACTACAAAACTTAAGACTTAAATAAATGAAAAAATGTTCCCTGTTCATATTGTTCATGTTAATAAACTGTTTAATTAAATATTTTAAAATTTCGTTAGTCTAGCAAGTGTCATGAATTCTGTGCACTAAAGAGAACAATCTTAAATACATTTTTAAATTTTTTAAAATTAATTTTAGTGTAAGTTTACAGAGACTCTCAATTTCTATTTATTCGTTGTTGCATTTTTCTCCCTGGCCACCACTCCATCCCCAATTCACTTTTCTCTTTGAAAAGTGTAAAAAAAAATTATTTCATTGTTATACAATCTTTCCCCCCAAGTCCACTCCACTATGCAGCCTTTATTCTGGACTTCTTTCATGACAACCATACCTAATCATATTGTTGTTGTTATGTGCCGTCGAGTCGCTTGCAACTCATAGCGACCCTATGTACAACAGCCCTAAACTCTGCTCTGTTCTGTGCCAATGGCACTGTCTCTAACACTTCCATCCCAATTATCCAGTCACTGAATCAATCCACCTCATAGAGGGCCTTCCCCTCCTGCGCTGTCCCTCCACCCTCCCAAGCATGATGTCCTTCTCCAAGGACCAGTCTCTCCTCACAACATGTCCAAAGTATGTTAGACGGAGCCTCAGAATCCTTGCCTCCAAGGAACCACCGGTTTAACCCTTTCCAGGATGAATCTGTTTGTTTTCCTAGCAGTCCATGGTATTCTCAATACTCTTCTCTAGCACCACAGCACAAAGGCATCAATTCTCTTTCTATCCTTCTTGGTCATTATCCAACTCTCTGATGCATAACAAGTGATTGTGAAGACCATGGCCTGTATCAAATGCACCTTAGTCTCCAGAGAGACACCATTGCTCTTCAATACTTTGGAGAGGTCCATAACAGCAGACTTTCCCATGGCAATGCGCCTTTTAATTTTTCTGGCTACTGGTGTCAAGAGTGTTGACTGTGGAGCCAAGCAAACTAAAGCTGTGTACAATCTCAATCTCTTCACCATCCATCCTGATGCTGCCAGTTGGTCCAGTGGTGAGAATCTCTGTCTTCTTGACATTGAGCCTCAATCCATATTGGAGGCTGAAGTCCTTGACCCTCTGCAGCAGGTGCTTCAGGTCCTCTTCAGTTTCAGCAAGCAGGGTTGTGTCATCTGCATTACGACTAAACTTCAGAGACATTGGCCCCAACATAAGGAACTATGAGAAGCTGATGTGTTTGGAATCACAGAAGCCAAGGAAGCTTCATATATAAGCTATTAGATCAAGGGCTGGTCAATGGGAGATAGATGTGAAGGGAGTGGGTAGAAGTGGATGGGTATCCTGGTGGATGATGGAGCAGGGAAATAAGTGGGTAAGGACACATGTGCCAAAGGCAGAGACAACACTGACACTAATGGTTAACTCCACAGTAAGGGATATACCTTTAACTTGCTGGTCTGATACTTCTCTAAATCTGAACATTCACATTAAGACAGACTAGGAAGAAGGATTGGCCATCCACCTAATCATATATCCCTTTTAAATAGTTCTCTCCCTCATCTGTTTCAATGAAGTAGGTATTATTTATTCCCTTTTTCTCAGTCTCTCCTTAACCCCAATGTCAGTCTTATTTTACAACAGTTGAACTATTCAATATTTGTCCTTTTCTGACTGAGAGATTTCACTTAGCATAATGTCCTCCAGTGTCACCCATTTTGTTTAATATTTCATGAGTCCCTTGTTTTTCAATGCAGCATAGCATTCCATTGTATGAATATACCACAGCTTCTCTATCCATTTGTTTGTTGTTAAACACTTGAGTTATTTCCGACTCTTTCCTATTGTGAACAAAGTAGCAATAAACATAAGTGTGCATATATCTGCTTGGGTGGTAGTTATGGTTTCTTTAGGGTGTATTGCCAGTAGTGGAATTGCTAGGTCAAATGGTATTTCTATTTGTAACTTTTTGAGAAAGTGCCATACAGCCTTCCATAGTGATTGCACCATTTTACACTCTCACCAACAGTGAATAAGAGTTCCAGTTTCCCTGCAACCTCATCAGCATTTGATGTAAATACATTTTTTTAATTTCATATTACCTCATTAATACCTTTCGTGTATGTGTTGAAAATAGATTGCTTCCAAACACTCTTCATCTCTGTTCCCCCTTTTTATTGTCAACATATTTTCAGAGAGTCCAATATTTTAAGACATATTGATATTACCCTTGATGATTTACCTTGAAAAAATATGGCTGTGAAAAATGAATGGTGATAAGTTTTACTCAAGCATAGATATTTGCCATCAGCTCCACTCAATTGACTTGAACTGTCTTTCATTTGTGGTTAGTGTGTTTTTCATTACCTTCTTTTATGAGCATCATGAAGTGCATCCGCACCAGGAGGCTAATTATTTTAACTTGGTGTCAGCTGATAGGTGGAAGGAAATGTATGTATCCGAGATTTTATTTATTCTTCTCCAAAGGAATTATGAAAATTATAGATAATGTATGCAAGGTATTTTTAAAGTCAGAAACAAGAAAAAAATAATATGACCTATCATGATTACCAGGCAACTCTGGTGGTATAATATATAGTGAGTTGTGCTGCTAACCCTTTTCTACCGATTCTAGTACATTCCCTATTCCAATAATAATAAGTTAAACAGGAAATGTCATCCTCTAGAGATTTACAGCCTCAGAAACCAATCACTGTAAAACAGGACACACACCACAGCAGTGCATTTCATCATAATTATCAATAGTTTCATTTGTAAATTAATATCAAGTCATCTGAACTGCTGGAGTAGATGCTTACCTTGGTAGCATAATTCAGAGTTTTCCTAAAAGATGTATCTTCCTGTGCCTGATGTTGTTATTAGTTACCATGAAGTAAATTAACACTCACAGCATCCCTATGAACAGCACACCTGAATCTTGCTGTATCCTGCACCATTCTCAAGTCTCTAATATTCTCAATCCCATTATTACAGTACTGTGTTAGTCCATCCTGTTGAGCATTTTCTATGTGAAGGTTCCTAGCATGTCTTTTTCCCAAGTCTCTGCACCTGCCTGATAAAATACCCAAAATGTGAGAAATGGAGATTCACCAGTGTAGGAAGCCAAATATCAAACAAAAATATTGATCTAAATTATAAACTGAATGCTATGTCAGGATATGAGGGACACAGAAAAACAATCTGGAATTCCTCCTGAGGCAGGTCACAGGGGTCAAGTGCCAAGGCAGACCTAAAGGCATTTTCCCAATTCTTGGATAGTGTTTACTAACACCTCCCTCCTGAGATAAGTAAGGTTGACAATAGAGAAAAACTCAGCTTCATTTGTAAAAAATTTCTCTTTGTGACTTACTTCCCAGTGATCCTCAATAAAGCTACAGAAAGGCTTGGCTTGAAAGCTTCAGTTTTTGAGCTGTGTACCCCTGCTTTTACGCTCTGTTTTCTCTTCCATTCTTTGTGTCCCATCTTTCTTTATTCTTGTCCTCATCCAACAACATACCACCCTTGCTCCTATGAGGCCCCTTGTCTGCACTTCCCCCAAGACTGATTTGTTTATTTCTTAGTCTCAGCTCTACCATGGTTCACTATAGCAAAGTAGTAAACCCAGAGCCTTTGCAGTGAGACAGGCATGGGCTTTACTCTCACCTCTGCCACTGTGTGACCTTGGGCAGGGTTGAAGCTCAACATCAAGAAAACAAAGATTCTCACCACTGGGCTAATTGGCAGCATC
>NW_006400223.1:515894-521074 GCF_000299155.1 Elephantulus edwardii | reverse complement strand
GTGGAGGGACGGCGCAGGAGAGGAAGACCCTTGATGGGATGGATCGATTCTGTGATTGGAGTGGTGGGAATGAGTGTGTCTGAGACAGTAAGGTTGGCACAGGATAGAACGGCATTTAGGGCTCTTGTACATAGGGTCACTATGAATAGCAAGTGACTTGATGGCACATAACAACAACAACAACACGTGAAACTTTAACTGGTTTAAAAATTTTGTTTGTAAGTTTCTAGGAAAAGATCAGGCCACTTTAATCTTCTTCCTGCAGGAGAAAAGGACTGCTAATTGTTGAGCACCATACAGGCCTTGTAAGTAAGGAGTTGTGCTGCCATCTCATAGGAAGGAGGTTTGAATCTACACTCTGCACTATGCGAGAAAGATGTGCTTCCAGTGTAATTTACAGTCTCTGAAAATACAGTGGAAGGTAATGTATAAATTGGTTCTGATTCAATGACAATGAGTTTGGGATTTAATTTGTAACATGCTTTGCTAGGTTCTGGGTGCTTCTCCTTTAGCCAAGTCAACTGAAGTAAAATCATCTCTCCACAGTGGATGTTGGAGATAAAATGGGGATTAACCCTAAAACTCAATGTCCAAGGAGTCTCAGTGAACTCTGACTCCAAGACAGACTGATCGTGAGCTAGTCCCCAGGGGAAGGGCCTAAATGGGATTGTAGGAAAGGTGGAAAAGAGCCTGGAGATGGGCTTGTGTGGAGTCAGAGCAAAAAAGGGCTCCATCCTGCTGTCAGAGGAGGGTCTGTAGAACAGGTCTCTGCCTAAAGAGTCCTTCATCCTCCCTAACTGGAGAGGAGTTTGTGAGCCAAGACTGGGGATATACTTCTTATTTCATTTGCCCCATCCCAGCCTACCTCACCTAATTATACAATCCCTTTCCCTAAGTCCACTCCAATATGCAGCCTTTGCTCTGGACTCCTGTCATGACAGTAATACCTAATCATATATCCCTTTTAAAACAGTTCCATGAAGAGTTGTGTATTCTAAGAAGCCAGTCTTCCAGGCCTGGTTATTGTGTGGCTGAAATGTGAGCCAAAATCCAGTTTTGTTGTGTGACCAAAAACCAGTGTCCTGACATCTGTTAGCCACTATACAACCAAAGGATCTTTTAATTTTTTGGTTATGTTCTACATATCCTCCCACTCATGTTACAAATTCTACATCATTCATAGTTGAGTATGAACCCTAATGTTTAACTTCTTGTTAGAAATGATTAATTAGAAATCCTCACATGTGTTCCTGGACAAAGAAGTTCAAGAAGAGTACTGAGAATACCATGGACCGCTAGGAAAACAGATTTGTCCTGGAAAGGGTTAAACCAGGTGGCTCCTTGGAGGCAAGGATTCTGAGGCTCCGTCTAACTTACTTTGGACATGTTGTGAGGAGAGACCGGTCCTTGGAGAGGGACATCATGCTTGGGAGGGTAGAGGGACAGCACAGGAGAGGAAGGCCCTCTATGAGGTGGATTGATTCAGTGACTGGGATAATTGGGATGGGAGTGTCAGAGATAGTGCGATTGGCACAGGACAGAGCGGAGTTTAAGGCTGTTGTACATAGGGTCGCTATGAGTCGCAGGCGACTCGACGGCACATAACAACAACAACAACAACATCTTGAATGTTCAGGATGCTTGCCCCTTTTCCCACATGAAACATCACAGGTCTAGTTACTTGCACTCTTGTTTCTTGTGATTAGACTCTCTGAGGAGGAAATAACTTCATCTCAATGTCTGGATGGTTTTGGTTACAAGTATGAGGACACACTGACAGGCAATGGAGGTTCTCACTGCAGGACCTTCGAGGAGGAGGCAGGAGGCCTTCTCCCACCATAGCCATCACAGGGACACATCAGCCTTTCTCGTCAGTGACCCCAAATGGGACCACAGGAAAAGGACAACTCGGCCACCAGGTCAGTGATGGAAGAAAGGGAAGAGCCTACTCCATGAACAGTCGATGAAAAGGTTTTATTTGTTTTCTCCTGCCTTTTAATAAGTGATTTAATTGAAAGATTAAAAAATATTTTGTCCTTTCAATCACTTATTCACCCACATTTCTTCATAACATTGACTTGGAACAACACCCATAAAACTTAATCATTCATTTATTCTATATGGCTTTTCTCTTCACCCATCTTAATAACTTTATCCTTCCCCTCCATGGAACCACACTAGACAGTTTCTACCCATGTATAAGACTGTCTTTAGGATTTTTTTATAGCGGCCTTTTGCAATATTTGTCTTTTGTGACAGACTTATTTCACACAGCAGAATGTCCTTTGGACAACAATAGTATAGTTTTTCATAAATCCTTATTGTGTTTTAAAAATTCACTGAGTGAATTTTTATTGGCTGTTCATTCACTGATGGGCACTAGGATTATTTCCATCTATGTAGTATGCTGCAGTAAACACAGATATGCATATACCTTTTGGTATTGCAGGTCTATCCTTTAGGATAGACACCTCATTGTGGGATTGCTGGACCAAATAGTGTTTTCCTTTTCAAATTTTTGAGCAAACAGCAAATATTATTTCATAGTGGCTGTACCATTTCCCATCCCCAATAGCAGTGTGTGAGGGCCCAGTCTCACCACAGCCTCCCCAAAATTTGATATTTACTGTCTTTTGAATCTAAAGGAAATTTTTAGAAGAAACATTACCTCAGTCATGATCTCATGAAGAGTGACTGGAGCGATGGACAGATACAGTACTGAGGACTCTGCAGAGCAAAGAGATTCCCATGAGGTGCTGGGGAGACCAAATAAAAGGTAGGCCTGGCCTGGTCTAATGGGCAGAGGAGTCAGGAGCTGTCTCTGAGGGGCTCTGGTCTCCAAGTCACATGGTGGCTGTGTCGGAGACTGGGCAGCATGGGGCTTTCATGACCCATTTCTGAGGTGTCTGTGGGGATCCCACAGGTATGGTTGTTAGGTGCATTTAGTCCACTGTGATTCATGGCGATCCTGTGAACTACAGATCTGAATATTGTCCTATCCTGTACCAACCACACCATCCTTGGAATGCTGGAGCTCATTATTACAGTCAATCTGTCTAGTAGGCTGATCCTCCTTTCATTCTCTGACCTTCATCTTTAACAGTAGGGTATCCATAAGCACTGACCCCTTCTGGTAGCATGACAAAATTATATGAGAACAAGTTTCACTGTTTGCCTTTCAGGTGCATGCTGGTTGCACTTGCTCTAGACAGACTTGTTTGTTCTTTTGATAGTCCATACAATATTCAGTACTCCAATACCATGATTCCATGTTACAGATTCTTTTCTTTATTCACTGTCCAACTTTCAGAAGCAAAAGATGCAATTGAAAATGCCATGGCTTGGATCAACCACAGCTTAGTCTTTACAAAGACTTTGTTGCTCTTTAGCAATTCGGAAAATTGTTAGCAGATTTTTTTCAGTGCAGCATGCCTTTTGTTCTTTTGACTGCTGGTAACAAGGGTGTTGATTTTGGGTTTAAGTAAAATTAAATCCTTGACTATACCTAATTTATCTATCTTAGTGAAGCTGTAAAATTTTTTCCTTTTTATTGGTGCATTAGGAATATTATCGTGTTATTGATGTTGAGACGTAATCCACATTGAAGGGTATAATCTTGGGTCTTTTGCAGCTGATATTTCAAGTCCTTATCACTTTGTGAAGCAAAATTGAGTTGTTTGTATAAAGCAGGTTATTGATGAGTCTTCCTCCAAACCTAATGCTTCTTCTTCATATAGGACAGCTTCTCAAATTATTTACTCAAATGGAATAGGTATGCAAAAGGGAATAACCGTGATGCACAACTTTTCTGATTTTAAATCATGCAGTGTTCCCTTGCTCTGTTCAGACAACTGCCTTTTCCCATGACCACCATTAAGTGTTCTAGGATTCCCTTTCTTTTTAATGTTAGCAATTATTTGTTACGATTTACAAAGTCACATTCTCTGGCATGGTCCATAAAATACAAGGACACACACATGTTTCAGATATGCTTTGCTTTCTATAGCATATATCTGACCCTAGCAATAATGTTTCTTACGCTATGGACTCTTCCTCATCTAGTATGAATTTCTGGCAGTTAACTTGTCAATGTAATGTTTTAGCTGTTTTTCATAATCTTCCACAAGATGTCATATGCATGTGATATCAAAGATATTGTTTTACAGATCTATCGGATCAGGTTTTGGGATTTTTTTTGTTCATTTTATTTTATTTTTTTACATTCTTTTTTTAAATTTAGTGTTAATTTCAATGAAAATTTACAGAGGCTTTGGATTTCCATTAATTCATTGTTGCACTTTTCTCCCTTCCCAACCCTTCACCCCTAGTACACTACCCTCTTGGAAAAGTAAAAGAAAAATTCCTTCATTGTTTTACAATCCCTCCCCCCAGGTCCACTCCACTATACAGCCTTCGCTCTGAACTCGTCATGACAAAAATACCTAATAATTTTTCCTCTTAAACAGTTTTCTCCCTCATCTATTTCAATGCAGTATACACTATTGAACCCATCCTTTTCAGTCTCCTCCCAACCCCAAGGTCAGTCCTGCTTTAAAACAGTGGCCCCATGCAGTATTTGTCCTTTCGGGACTGAGATATTTCACTCAACATAATGTCCTCCAGTGTCACCCATTTTGAATAATATTGCGAGAGTTCCTTGTTTTTCAATGCAGCATAGTGTTCCATTGTGTGAATATACCACAGCTTCTCTATCCATTCATTTGTTGATGGGCACTTAGGTTGTTTCCAATTCCTTGCTATTGCGAACAAAGCCACAATACACATGGGGGTGCATATATCTGCTTGGATGTCAGTTATGATCTCTTTGGGGTATATTCCCAGTAGTGGAATTGCTGGGTCAAATGGTATCTGTATTTGCAACTTTTTGAGAAAGTGCCATACTGCTTTCCACAGTGGTTGCTCCATTTTACACTCCCACCAACAGTGAATAAAGGTGCCAGTTTCTCCACAACCTCACCAGCATTTGTTGCTTGCTCTTCTGTTAAATTTTGTTATTCTTATTGGGGTGAGATGATATCTCATAGTTCTTTTGATTTGCATCTCTCTCTAAGACTCTAAGCTAAAGATTTTGAACATTTCTTCATGTGCTTGTTAGCCATCTGAAAGTATTCTTCAGTGAAGTGTCTGTTCATATCTTGTGCCCATTTTTCTATTGGATT
>NW_006400223.1:514492-515578 GCF_000299155.1 Elephantulus edwardii | reverse complement strand
TAACTGATTTCATCTCCTTGTCAAAAATCAGTTGACCATAGATAGATGGGTTGATCTCTGGATTCTCAATTCTATTCCATTGATCTATGTGTCTGTCATTGTACCAATACCATGCCATCTTAACCACCATGGCAGTGTAGTAGGATTTTAAATCAGGGAGTGAGATACGGGTTTTGGGGTATTTTTATGAGAAAAATTTTTTATCCCTTCTCATTAGTTGGCCAGTTAGCTGTCTTCCAAATAGGTTGACATTTCTTCCAAATAGTAGAACATTGATTGCATCTCACCATCAAAAAGACAAAAATCTTTATCATTGGGGAAAAGGCAGCACCATCATGTTGTTATGTGCCCTCAAGTCACTTGTGACTCATAGTGACCCAATGTACAGTAGCCCTGAAATCTGCTCTATCCTCTGCCAACATAACTGGTCCAACACACCTACCCTCATTACCCCAGTCACTGTATCAATCCATCTCATTGATGATCTCCCTCTCTTTTTTGGTCCCTCCATCCTTCAAAGCATGATGTCCCTCTCCAAGGACCAGTCCCTCTTTGCAACACGCCTAAAGTATGTCAGACAAAGCCTCAGAATTCTTGCCTCCAAGGAGCAGTCTGGATTTACCCTCTCTAGGAAAAACCTGTTTGTTTTCCTGTAGTCCATGGTATAGTCAAAACTCTTCTCCAGTACCACAGCTCAAAGGCTCAATTCTCTTTCTATCTTCCCTAGTCATTGTCCAGCTCTCAGACACATAGCAAGCAATTGTGAAGACTATGGCCTGCATCAGGTGCAACTTAGTCTCCAGACTAATGTCATTGACTTTCCCAATGCAATTTGTTTCTTTATTTCCTGGCTTCTGGTATCAAAAGTGTTGATTGTGGAGCAAAGCAAACTAAAGCTATTAACAATCTCTTCACCATCCATCATGATGCTGCCAATCAACCCAGTGGTGAGAATGTTTTCTTGATGTTGAGTTTCAATCATATTGAAGGCTGCAGTCCTTGATCTTCTTCAGCAAGCATCTGAAGGAGCTTTCTTATTATAATAACAATGCAAATTAGCAATTGATTGGCTATTTTTTCTCTATT
>NW_006400223.1:510728-512997 GCF_000299155.1 Elephantulus edwardii | reverse complement strand
AATTGGGATGGGTGTGTCAGAGGCAGTGCGATTGGCACAGGATAGAGCAGGGTTTAGGGCTGTTGTACATAGGGTCACTATGAGTCACAAGTGACTCAACGGTACATAACAACAACAACAACAACAACAACAATGTTAATATTCTAAAGAATCTCCCATGACTTCCCGTTTTTGTTTTATTAAATATTTTAATGTTCTATTTCTTTTATAATTGCTTGTCTTGTACTATTTTTTGAAATACCAAAAACATATGTTATAATATAATAACAATAGAAAACTAAGTTTATGAGAACAATAGACAGACACAAACACATTATCAGTTTTTATAGTGTTAGGCACTTCCATAGTAGTAAAAGCTTTAAGCAAATGTGTGATAATTTATTATATTTTTTTAGAGGCTAAGGCAGTTTCCCAGGAAAAGTATCTACAAAATGATGTATATATTTTAATTTTTTAAATTCTTGAAATTGAAGTAACATTCATTTGTCAAATTTGATTAGGTTTAAGACTTTTAGGATTAACTTTTAATGTTAGAGGAGGAGGATTTATACCAGCACATTGAGATCAATTTTGAACAACTAGTTGGGCTATTTTCCAAGGTATTTTCTAAGTATAATGTAAACTATTAGTATAGTCATGAAATTTAGAATGTTGCTCTTTGGCTTGTAATACAGTAGCAACTAATTGATTTTCTCATTACTTTGGGTTAAAGATCGTGGTATATGACTGTGTAATTGAATATGGGTAATGTATAAAGGATTCTTTTCTTTTTTTAACAATACACTGCAATTGTAAAAAGAAATTATTTTATTCAGAATTATTTTGTGGTGTAAAAATAGTCTTAATATGTTTTACTGTATATTTTACATATTGGGAGTTAGTTATTATATTAAGAGATGCTTTAATACTAGTTAATAACAGTAAAATAGCTTGTAATAAGATTTTTGTATAGAGTTAGAAGATGTCTGTACTACTTGTTGATAATTAGATGAACAATATTTAGTTTGGACACTTTTACTAGCATTAGTATAAAATGTATTTGCATCAATTATGGGAGTTAATTTTATTATAGATGGTAAAATTCATTGTGTTAATTTTTTAAAGTTGTAATTTTTTATTTTTAGGATAAGAATTAGAATACTTGCTTATAAAACCTGACACTGCTATTTGCCAATTATTATAAAGTTGGCATAAGTTTTGAATTTTTTCATTAGTTAATGGTAGTATAATTTCTTTTATGTTATTACTACACAATTGATGTAACCAAATATGTCCTTTACTAATGATTAAAAAGACTTTATTTACTTATTGCATATGTAGTTTGACACTTTTATTTTGTGAAAATATTATTTCATGATATTATTTTGCTGTATTATTAACTCAGTAGGAGAATGTGGAGTAGGAAAAATAAGTAAGGAAAATTCTGCATTATTTTCAATTCTACTTACCTGAGCTGCTTGTATTCTTAGTTTAATTCAAGCTAACTTCTAACTGGCTTTTTAGGGGTTAATTTTCTTGGGACCTGCAGTGTCTTACCAGCATAATGTGATAATATATGATAGCATAATACACTGTTAATTGAAAGTTTAAGTGATATGGGTTTGCTGGTGGCTTTTCACAGGAGAAAGATATGCAGTTTTTTTCCTGCAAAAATTTAATTCTTGGCAGCCCGGGTTACTGTGAGCTAGAATTAACATGACGGATGTTGATATCCTGGGTTTTACAGCTACCTTGCAAGCTGAGATTTATAAGAGGAATTCTAACTTGGGGTTAAAGGTTAGACTTTTAAAATTTTAAAACATATTTAGTATTTTTATTTACTTGCGTATTTTTATTTACTTGCAAAGATGAAGTTTTTATTTTAGTTGGTAGTATTTAACTAGTTTGTTTACTTGATTTCTTTGTTATTACTAACACTGGAGATTTCTAATGACTAGCAGTTTTAACTTCTCTTAAATAAATTAGCTTGACATTTTTTATTTCTTTCGCATAATTAGAATCAACAATTTCTCTTTTTTATTACATTTCATTAATTTTAATGAACATTTACAGAGATTTTGGATTTCCAATCATTCATTGTCGCACATTTCTCCACTCCCAACCCTCCCCCCCCCCGAGAACACTATCCTCTTGGAAAAGTAAAAGAAAAATTCTTTCATTGATTTACAAACCCTCCCCCAGGTCCACTCCACCATGTAGCCATCACTCTAGACTCCTGTCATGACAGAAATACCTAATCACATACCTCTTTTAAACAGTTTTCTCCCTC
>NW_006400223.1:471456-487284 GCF_000299155.1 Elephantulus edwardii | reverse complement strand
CCTAATTTCTTCTTCTTAATCTAAACTGCCAAAAGGACAGAGTGACTGGTTCTACTTTTAGAGTCCTTCTCTGTTTGGGTTGTTTATAGGGTTTAGGGCTTTTTCTTCCTTTCCCATCTTATCATTCTTTCCGTCACCTGAGTTTGGTGAGAAGAGGCCAATAGACAGTGGAGAGGATTTGAGGGTAACTTTATCCTTCCCTTAGATCCATGTCAATCAAATTGGGACCCTTAATAAAACTGATGAAGACTTGGATTTTTGCGGGAAGCCTGTGAGGACAGACGAGGGAGAGCCAGGTGGGCTCTGCACACAGCCGCCCCCATCCCCTCTACCTACAACACGCAGGTACAGAACTTCAAATCCCAGCAGTCGGTGGGGCAGCATCACCTTTTAAAACTTGGATTTTGGTGGAAAGCCTGCGAGGACATATGAGGGAGATCCAGGCCAGGATTCTGCCCACAGTTGCCCCCATTGGAAGACAATCATATATACCAAATTTATATGAGTTATCAACGTCCCCTGAAAAACTCACATACCTTTGAGGATTACGTTACTTTGAGGAACAAGCTGGTGTCCATCTTGACTACGTGGGGCCCCCTAAATCAAACAACAGGAAGATCCTGGGCGTCTCTACAGAGGTGGGAAAGCATTTCAGAAAGGGAAAAACAGACGTCCCCCTTCATTATTTAGGTTCCCCCATACCCCTCCTTGCATGTATTGTGTGTGCTTCTCCCCTTCCAATTCATGTGAGCATTGGAGTGTGCATGTATCCTACATGCATCTGCTCATGCTCCTGCCCAACCTTCTCCTGGAGCAGTGATGTCAAATAAAAAGCCAGCTAACACCTCAGACATAAAAAAACTCTACCGCATCAATGTCATAAAAGAAGCAGGATACGTCACTTGCCCCACAAGCCCAAAGCAAGGTATCACCCCATCTCCCCCAAAAATACACAGTAGCCATGGATTTCCTGAAGCCAGAAAGTCTGATGGAAATTTCTGACACAGATTTTAAAAGAACAATGATTGAATATTTTCAGTGGATGAAAAACAGTTTTGATGAATTACAGGACGCACCAAGCAAAAATCAGGAGCTGCTTAAAAAAACAACAACCTAACAATCCAAAACAATGCAGATAAAACAAATGAGGCATTAGAGACACTGCAAAAAAACAAGAAACCATGATCCAAAATATGAGGTCTAAGGTTTCTGATGCTGTCACTATGATGGAGGGACACACAAACAGAGTTGAAGAGATGGAACACAGAATCAGTGAAATAGAAGACAGAATTGTCACTACAGGTCTGATTGAACAAAAAGCAGAATCAAAAAAAGAAGGAAACAGAAGAAAACATAAGAATAATGTGGGACACAATCAAAAGAAATAGCATTTGCATCATCAGAATCCCAGAAAAGGAAGAAGCAAGTAAAGGCACTGAAAAAGTTGTGGAAGAATTGCTAGAGGAAAACTTTCCAGGCATAATGAAGAATGAAAGAATATATATTCAAGCAGCTGAGCGAACACCATATAGAATAGACCCTAAAAGAAAAACACCAAGGCATATCATGGTCAAATTTGTCAGAACCAAAGATAAGGAGAGAAATCTGAAAGCAGGGAGAGAGAAACAAAGAGTTACCTATAAAGGAGAGGAGATAAGACTAAGTGCCAATTTCTCAGCAGAAACCATGAGAGCAAGAAGACAATGGAATGGCACATATCAAACACTCAAAGAAAACAACTGTCAACCAAGAATACTGTACCCAGCAAAACTGTCCATCAAATATGAAGGAGAGAAGGAGCTATTCCCAGAAATACAAACACTAAGGGAGTTTGTATAAACAAGACCAGACTTACAGGAAATACTGAGAGAAGTCCCTCATACAGAGATGCCACATAAAACAGGATGGACTAAAATAACTAGCAACAACACCAAAAAGAATTGAACAAAATGATAGCAATTAAACCTTACCTCTCAATAATCACATTGAATGTGAATGGTTTAAATTCACCACTGAAGATAAAAAGAGTAGAAAACTGGATAAAAAACCAAAATACATCAATATGTTGTCTATAAGAGACACATCTGAAAAATAAAGATAAAGAAAGACTAAAAAGAAAAGGATGGGAAAAAAAATACCAAGCAAAAAACCCCAAAAAAACAAAAACAACAAAACACCCCAAACAGTAGTAGTGATACTAATCTCTGATAAAATAAATTTCAATGTAAAAACCATCACAAAGAACAAAGAAAATCACTACATATAGCTCAAAGTGTCAATAGAACAAGAGGATATAACAATATCTAATATCTATGCATCAAATGAAAGACCTGCAAAATATATAAAACAAACATTAACCAACTGAAAAAGGAAATAGACAACACTACAATAGTACTTGGAGACTTTAATACACCCCTCTCAAGAAAACAGAGAACTACCAGAAAGTGTCTTAACAAAGACACTCAAGAATTAAACCACACAATAAACCAACTCAATCTCATAGATATTTATAGCCTGATGCACCCCCAAACAGCACAGTATACCTTATTTTCCATTGTACATGGAACGCTCTCCAGAATAGATCACATTTCAGGTCACAAGGCAAGCATCAACAAATTCAGAAACATAGAAATTATACAAAGTATCCTCTCAGACCACAACACTACAAAATTAGAAATCAATAACAAGAGGATTATGGAGAAAAATCATACATTTGGAAGCTGAACAACTTGCTTGAACATGAGTGGGTACTAGAAGAAATAAAACATGAAATTAAAAAGTTTCTTGAAACAAATGACAATGAAAACACCACTTACCAAAACAGCGAAAGCAGTAATCAGAGGTCAATTTATAGCAATAAGCAAACAACAAAAGGCAGGAAAAATTTACCATTGACGCTCTAACTCAACGTCTCCAGTAAACTGAAAAAGAACAGCAAGAAAACCCAACACCCTCTAAAAACACTGAAATTATAAAAATTAGAGCAGAGATAAATGAAATAGAAAACCGAAAAAGAATTGAAACTATCAACAAAACTAGCAGTTGGTTCTTTGAAAAGGTCAATAAAATCGACAAACCATTAGCAAAATTCACAAAAGAAAAGAAGAAGAACACACAAATAATCTGAATAAAAGATCAATCAGGCAACATCACAACAGAACCAACAAATATAAAAAAGCTAACATTAGAGTACTATGAAAAACTATACTCAAACAATATGAAAATCTAGAGGAAATGGACAAATACTTAGAAATGCACAATCTACCAAAACTAATACAAACTGAAATGGAACATCTGAACAGATCCATTACAAAAGAAGAAATTGAAAAGGTAATACAACAACTTCCAACCAAAAAATAAAATCCCTGGACCAGATGGTTTTACAAGTGAACTTCATCAAACATTCAGAGAAGAACTGTCACTAATTCTACATAAACTATTTTAGAAAATAGAAAAAGATGGAATTCTCCCAGACTCACTATATGAAGCAAACATATCTTTGATACCAAAGACAGGAAAGGACACCACCAAAATAGAAAATAGTCTCTTATGAACACAGATGCCAAAATCCCAAATAAAATACTGGCCAAAAGAAACCAACAATACATCAAAGAAATAATTCATCATGACCAAGTGGGATTCATAATAAGTATGCAAGGATGGTTTAACATAAGAAAAAACAATTAATGTAATTCATCACATTAACAAAGCAAAGAACAAAAATCGTATGACCCTATGAATTGATGCAGAAAAGGCCTTTGACAAAATCCAACACCCTATCTTGATTAAAACACTCAACAAAATAGGATTAGAGGAGAATTTCTTCAACATAATAAAAAGTATTTATGAAAACTTGAGAGCCAACATTGTTCTCAATGGAGACATTAAAGGCATTCTTTTTAAGAACAGGAACTAGGCAAGGATGCCCACTATAACCTCTCCTATTCAATATTGTATTGGAAGTCTTAGCGATAGCAACAAGACAAGAGGAGGAAATAAGAGGTAGCCAAATTAGCAAAGAGGAGGTAAAATTATCTCTCTTTGCAGATGATTTAATAGTATACCTAGAAAACTCTAAAGCCTCAGCAAGAAAACTATTTCACATAATTGACCAATTCAGCAAAGAAGCAGGATATAAGATCAACATACAAAAATCAGTAGGATTTCTTTACAGTGACAAAGAGAATACAGAGCCAAAACTAAGAAAAACAATACCCTTCACAATAGCTAATCACAAGATTAAATACTTGGGAGTAAATTTAACCAGAAGCACAAAGGATCTATTCAAAGAAAATTATGAAACATTAAAAGAAACAAAAAGAGACCTGGAAAAGTGGAAGAATATCCCTTCCTCATGGATAGGAAGGCTCAATATTGTGAAAATGGCAGTACTGCCAGAGGTAATTTACACTTTCAACACAATCTCAATAAAATACCAATCCCATTCTTCAACAAGATGGAAAAGGTAGTCTCCAGTTTCATTTGGAATGGGAAGCCCTGAATAAGGAAAGCACTCCTTAAAAATAGAAAAAAAGTAGGTGGCATCTCACTCCCTGATTTCAAATCCTACTATACTGCCTTGGTGGGTAAGACAGCATAGTACTGGTACAATGACAGACACATAGATCAATGGTATAGAATTGAGAATCCGGAATCAGCCCATCTACCTACGGTCAACTGATTTTTTATAAGGAGATGAAATCAGTTAAGTGGAGAAACGACAGCCTTTTTAAAAATTGGTGTTAGCAAAATTGGAAAACTATCTTCAGAAGACTCAAGCAAGATCCACACCTCACTCCACATACAAAAACCAACTCAAGGTTGATAATGGACCTAGGACTAAAACCAAGGACTATAAACGTCATTAAAGAAAAGCTTCGAAGAACTCTAGAAGTCTTAATCCACAACATAAACAGTCTTCCAAGTATCCTGAAAAATCTACAACTAGGAGAAGACAAAATAGATGAATGGGACCGTCTAAGAATAAAATCCGTATGCACATCCAAAAACTTCTTCAACAGGGTAAAAGGGAAGCCACAGACTGGGAAAAAGTATTTGGCAACAACAAGTCAGATAGGGGATTTACGTCCAGAATTTATAAAACACTTGAGTACCACAACAAGATAAAATAAATAAAAGAATTGAAAAATGGGCACAGGATATGAACAGACACTTCACCAAAGAAGACATTCAGATGGCCAACAAGCACATGAAGAAATGTTCAAAATCCCTAGCTCTAAGAGAGATGCAAATCAAAACAACTATGAGATATCATCTCACCCCAGTAAAAATAGCAAAATTTAACAGAACAGCAGGCCACAAATGCTGGCAAGGTTGTGGAGAAACTGGGACCCTTTTATTCATTGTTGGTGGAAGTGTAAAATGGTGCAACCACTGTGGAAAGTGGTGTGGCGCTTTCTCAAAAAGTTGCAAATAGAGATATCATTTGGCCCAGCAATTCCACTACTAGGAATAAACCCCAAAGAGACCATAACTGCCACCCAAGCAGATATATGCACACCCATGTTTTATCATGGTTTTGTTCACAATAGCAAGGAGCTGAAAACACCCTAAATGCCCGTCAACAAACGAATGCATAGAGAAGCTGTGGTATATTCACACAATGGAATACTATGCTGCATTGAAAAACAAGGAACTCATGCAATATCATTCAAAATGGATGACCCTGGAGGACATTATGTTGAGTAAAATGTCTCGTCACACAAAGACAGTAGTGCATGGTGCCACTGTTATAGAATGGGACTGACATCAGGGTTGGGGTAAGACTGAGAAAAACTGGATAAATTATGTATGCTGAAACCGATGAGGGAGAGAACAATTTAAAAGCCATATATGATAGGGTATTATGGTTATCACAAGAGTACAGAATTAATGTTGCATAGTGGAGTGCACTCAGGGCTGGGGGGACGGGGGCAGGGATATTGTATACTAATGAAGGAATTTTTCTTCTACTTTTGAAAGAGAGGAGCGAACTGGGGGGTAAGGGGAGCAGGGAGAAAAGTGCAACAATGAATGAATGGAAATCCAAAATCTCTGTAAATGTTCATTAAAATTAATAAAATAAAATTTTAAAAATACACTGATGGAAATGAATGAGTGACCCCCTTGACTCCTGACTAGTCTATCAGAGCTTCTTCCAAATTCCTCTTAGGGGAAAGGCTGTACAATGATTGCTCCCCACTCCCCTCCACAGTTGTGAGAACTTGCTGCAATATAAACTGCCCTTGACCACAGTACCCGTTGATGAGTTTCTCATTCCAAAAAAATCTAGAATGTCTTAAGACATGTAAATCTATGTCCCCAAACCGGTTCTTCACTTTAAGTTAATGAAGCTGAATCCTTAACTTTGTTTTTAGGGCTAGATATATAGAGAGTTGTGAATAGCTCACATGACAAAAATAATCTCCCTTTCCTGGAACAAAGTTGAAGAAGGAAAGGCACAGAATCACAGGAGCAGAAAGAGCAGAGAAACTAGGCAAAGTCCAGGAAAGAGAGAGTGATTTTAATTCACACATTTCTCTCTCTTCCTGGCTCACTGTATCATTTCGGCTATTTTTTATATCTGGTGACATACACCATATTTTGAACCACGTCCATGTGTAGTGAATGTTTTTTGTTAATTGAATAGACTGATTCATTGCAAGAAGGGATTGAGGTCTGTGTAATCACCCCTGTAAATATCTGTGTATCCAAATTGGAAGAATTGTCCTCAGTACACTGCAGGACAGGATTCTGATACAGACACTTCAAGCGGGAAGGAGATATTAACTCCTGTGGACACCACCCCTCTCCACATTCCCGGCTTCTTACTCACATTTTGTTGCCACCTGGCTGTTCTGACAGGATTCTGGACACCACATGCCCATGATTACTCAGCAGTCAGATCCTCAATTTGGAGGTGGTGGTTTGTCTTTAGAATGTGGAGTGAGAAGGGACAAGTAAAGGTCAGGGACTGAGCAGCAGTGTCAGGAGGTGATGAGTCAGCCATGGGGCTCCTGTTCTCTCATTCCTGCTGGGTGCCCTGCAGAAAGTTCTGGAAGGACTGGGACAGTGAGGAGGCAAGGGGTCCTGGGGAGCTGGATTCTTCCTCCCTAAAGACGGGGCAGCCACTCCAGCACATTGCATGAAGGACCATCCCAGATTCTATCTCCGCCTGGAGAGTCTTGCCTCTTCTGTTTCTTGCCCAATTTCTGCTTTTTCTTCTGGCAGGGAGAATGCAGGGGCAACAGGTGGTGGATCTTTTTGTGCTGCTGGCCGGGAGGCAGTTTTGGAAGGCTGCCTTGTGCTGGAATGTGAGGTGGGCAGAGGTTTACCACCTAAAGCAATGTTGATTTTCTGGAGCCTTTCTCTCCTGTCCCTTTCCAGATCCTCAGAGGTGACTCGATAACCTGGTTCAGGGGCTGGAGGTAGCACAAGAGGGTCTCCATTCCTCTGATGGAGCAGAGGAGTCCTGTGCTTCTGGGGTCTAAAAGGGACACGTGGAGGAGAGACATCTCTTAGGCTTTGTATCTGCTGTGAGAGCACATCTGAGACTTTCACGTTGGATGTTCCTCTGAGAGGTCGCTGGAGCTGATGGGGTGGAATGATGATCTCCCATGGCCACTCTCTCTGGGCACCTCTGTGGTAGCTGGGACCAGGATGTGGGCCCATCCCTCTTCCTCTGAAGTGGTGGAAAGTCTTGTGTTGAACTATAAGAACTGGTGATGACATTTCTTTTTTTACAGTAGTTCAGAACTGGGCCCTGAATTTTGTTGATGGAATTATTTTTCAAGATCTTTGTATGGTGGCTTCTCTTCAGAAGCCCAGGCCTGGGCACAAGGGAAGA
Source organism: Elephantulus edwardii (assembly GCF_000299155.1). Classification (NCBI taxonomy): domain Eukaryota; kingdom Metazoa; phylum Chordata; class Mammalia; order Macroscelidea; family Macroscelididae; genus Elephantulus; species Elephantulus edwardii. The sequence goes on along the minus strand of NW_006400223.1, from coordinate 479,438 downwards.
GAATTCTCCATTGACCATCCGGGGCCTAAAGGTGGCTAGTGGTCTGTTCTTGACAATGGGAATGCTTATTTTAACCATCCCATTGTCCCCCGACTGCAGATTGTTCCTCTTTAGCTATCCCCTTCTTTCTACTTTGCTTGACATTTAGCACAGTGTCCAAAGGAGGATCTTGGGCCACCCTGGATGTGAGCCACACAGAAGGTTTGACCTTTTTCTGCACAGAATAGAGTTTGAGTTTGTCCTTTTCGTTGGTCAATTTAATCTTAGACAGAACCAGCTTCTTTTGCATGTGATGCCAGCATACTGAAGTGCCCACCCCTAGAAAGGAATACAGGGTCTGCAGGACCACAGAGGAACGTCTCTGAACTGCTCTGACAAACTGCCTTGATGTACTCACAGGATCCTGGTTGGATGGGCAGCAGGTGTGTCCAGGGGTAGTGGCAGCAGGACCATCTCCACCAGCCCAGGGAATTTGGTGGGAGACCTGAATCTGCTGGCAGCTGACAGGTGCGCCTATAAGGTTGTCTCCTGGCGCTGTGCTCAGGATGGACGTGAGGGTTGAAGCTGCCCAGCCCATCAGAGCAGTTCTTCTATCGTTCAGTTAGAGGAATTGGAGAGCGGAGCACCAAGCTTTCTCCTGTAGCTTCCACTACAGCAAAGGTGAGGCACGCACTGTTGAGCGTGTTGGCTCAGAGTGTTTCTAAATCAGTTATCCAAGGTCAGACCCGTGCACAGAACAATCACGTCACTCCATGTGCCTCACACAGGACTGCGTAAGATTTAGACGTGTGCACACAGTAGGTACAGGCACTTGCATAGGGCAACAAGGGGCGCGGGCTTGCGCACAGAATTAGAGCCGTCCCATGCACTGGACAGTGTGGAACTCTGGTGCATGCACAGAAGCAGATGCAGGCTCGTGCACAGGGTAGCTGGGGTGAGGACGCGCACAGGAGCAAGTGCAGTCTTGTGCACAGGACAGCCTGACCTTAATAATACAGACAGAAAGTTTTCCTTGGTCATGAAAATGAAAAGGAAATAGAAAATCATGTTGCATTGGGAAAATATGCTGTGAAAGACCTGCATAAACTATTAAAAGCAACATTGTCAGTTTAGAGACTAAGGTGCACATGATCTAATCCCTGGTATTTTCAGTCACTTTCTATACATCTAAGGATGATAGAAAAAGAATCTATGCCTTGTTTCATGATGCTGGAGAAGAGTACTGAATATCTCATAAGCTTTCAAATTAACTCATAGGTGTGTGTGTTAAACAAAGTACAACCAGAATGCTCATTACAGGCAAGGATGGTGAAACTTCATCTCACATGCTTTGGGCACAATATCAGGAAAAGCTAGTTCTTGGAAAAAGCCATCATGCTGGGAAAGGCGGAGGGTCAGAGAAAGAGAAAGACCCTCCGTAAGATGGATTGTCTCAGTGACAGTAACAATGGAGAGAGCAGGGAAGAGATTGTGAGGATTTAACACGGTTCAGATTTGTTTTGGGTTTTTTTTTTCCTAATTCATGTGTCCTTTATTTGTCACCAGCCACTGTGTTGCATCTGAGCAGCAGTACACGGACTTAACAGTTAACGGTAATCTAGGTGTGCAATGATTTGAGGCGTACAGTACATTTTAGTCTTTGAAATTGAAAAAGAATTCCAAATACCAGCAGTCCCTGGGTTACAATGATCTGCTTAATGCATACCATTAGGAACCGATTCCTATATCAAGTACAGTATATTAAAAACTGGAGGGACACACAGTGATTCATAATAACAAACAGGTGTTACTTTGAAATGTGCATGTTACTGCATTAGTGGAAAATTTACTTTTACTAAGGGTATGAAATGTAAATTAATTCATAAATTTCTAAAATTTAACTTATTACAATTTTCATAAATTATCATATAAATTTATTTTTATGCATAGAAAGATACAATTAATACAGAAAAGCATTTGAACATCAGATGTTTTCTAATCATTCCGTTATACATACAAATTTGACTTAGTGATAGCCTCAGAAACAGAGCTCATCTGTACTCCAGGGATTTCCCAGAGAACCAAATGCCCCTCAAACTCAAACCCCAACCTAGCACAACAAGTGTAACAATTTTAAGATTTTGATATTTCCAATACTTCTTTGGTGCAACCTCAGTGTCAAAAACAAAACAAAACAAAAAACAACTGACTTCTTGTATAGAACTTTTCTGGTTCTGAAATGACTATTTGCATTGCTTCATTAGGGTCTCCAACATCCAACATTGTTTTATTTCTATGTCTCTTTGTTTAGTGTTTTAGAGTTTTCAAAAGCCTTTTATTTAGGAAGTAGATGGCCTATCTTCCTTCCTAATCTTTCTTTACAGGGAGCTCCACCAAGACCTGTCCATGAAGAGAAACCCTTTTGAAATCTGACACACCAGTGGAAAAGGTTTCAGTATCACAGCAACTCCAAGTCATCTCAGTACAGCAAAATGACAGACAAGTGCTTCACCACTTAGAACAATGTTCTCTCCAAACACAATCAATAGCAGGCCTGAGGGCCCAACTGACTTTTAAATATGAAGTCCCACCCTCCACATCCTGCTTGCCTACATAAAAGCCTCCCATCCAAGATGATTGTAAAGAATGCCTATTTGTACTTTATTGACTATGCAAAGGCATTTGACTGTGTGGATCATGACAAACTGTGGCTGACACTGAGAAGAATGGGAATCCCAGAGCACTTGATTGTGTTCATGAAGAACCTATACTTGGATCAGGAGGCTGTTGTGCAAATGGAGCAGGGGAGCACTGAATGGTTTGCAATTGGGAAGGGAGTGCATCAGGATTGTATTGTATCTCCATACCTGTTCAACATACATGCTGAGCAAATTATCCAAGAAGCTGGACTCAGTGAAGTGAGGTATCAGGTTTGGAGAGAGACTCATTAATAACTTGTGTTATGCAGATGACACAATCTTGCTTGCTGAAAGTGTGGATGACTTGAAGCACTTGTTGCAAAAGATCAAGGAATGCAGCCTTTGGTATGAATGGCATCTCAATATTAAGAAAACAAGGAAACCACTGGACCAATAGGTCATGTCATGATGGATGGAGAGGAGATTGAAATTGTCAACAGCTTCATCTTGCTTGGATACGCAATTAACACCCTTGGTACAAGCAGACAGGAAATAAGGAAATGTATTGCACAGGGAAAATCTGCAGTTAGGGATCTTTCCAAATTATTGAAGAGTAGTGATGTCACTTTGAGGACTAACGTGTGTCTGATTCAAGGCAGAGTTTTTCTGATTACTAGCTATGCATCCAAGACCTGGACAATGAATAAGGATGACAGAAAAAGAATTGACACCTATGAGCTGTGATGTTGAAGAAGAGCACTGAACATCCCATGGACAGCCAAGAGAACAAATATATTGGTCTTGGAGACGGTGCAGGCAAATTGCTCTTTGGAAAAGGCAAGAATGATAGGCTTTGTCCCACATATATTGGGCATATTACATGCTATGCATCAGAGAGTTGGACAGTGAATAGGGTTGATAGAAAGAGAATTGATGCCTTTGAGCTGTGGTGCTGGAGAAGAGTGTTGAATATATCATGGACTGCTAGGAGAACAAACAGGTTTGTCCTGGAGAGGGTGAAGCCAGAATGTTCCCTGAAGTCAAGGATTCTGAAGCTTCGTCTGACATATTTTAGGCATGTTGCAAGGAGGTCCTTGGAGAGGGACATCATGTTTGGCAGAGTGGAGGGGCGGCGAAAGAGAAGAAGACCTTTGATGAGAAGGATCGATTCTGTGACTGGAGAGGTGGGAATAAGTGCATTTGAGATGGCTAGGTTGGCACAGGATAGAAGAACGTGTAGAGCTCTTGTACATAAGGTCTCTATGAGTCGCAAGCGATTCGATGGCACATAACAACAACAACAACAACTAGGAGGTGCTTTTCCTTGTAGAGGGACATGATATTGGGAAGGGTGGAGGGTTGGCAAAGGAGAGGAAGACCCTCAAACAGGTGGATTGACATGGTGACTGCTACAATGGGCTGTTGTGTGTCAGGAAGTGTGAGGATGGTGCATAGGGTCTCTACGAGTTGTAATCAACTTGATGGTACCTAACAACAACAACAACAACAATAACATTTATATGTCATAATGGGTGGTTATCAAGTTTAGGTATGTGTTTTGTAAGTACTTGCTGAATAAAAAAACTAACAAGAAACCCCAAACACCGAAACCCTGAGTGGAAAAAAAAAAATACTCATTGGGTGAAACTCTAAACTACATAAACTCTTTCAAAGTACAAACTAAAACTCTGAATTTTTGTTTTGGATATGTGATATATTTTTTAATAGAAATACAGAAAGAAAAGCATATTAACAAGGAGTGGCATGGCAGGAAACAGCAGTGTAGTGCCCACGATACTTTGGGGGAGCACTGCTGTTTTGCTATACCACACAGGACTCCTTAAGCTTAAGCAGTAGGGAGCAGGACAGCTAGAACAGCTTGAGTGAGGAGGAGAAGCCAGTTCTGGGAGAGGAAAAGAGGCTTGCTGGTTTCCCATTCAGGTACTTTGAGGGGATTACTGCTGTTTTGCTACACCACACAGGACTCCTTAAGCTGAAGCAGAGGGGAGTGCTTTTCCATTCAGATACTTTGGGGGATAACTGCTGTTTCACTACATCACACAGGACCTCTTAAGCTGAAGCGGGAGGGAGTGGGCCAGCTGGAGCAGCTTGAGTGAGGCAGAGAACGCAGTTCTGGAAGGGAAATAAAGGCTTTCCCATTTATATACTTTTGGGGGAATCACTGCTGTAGACCTGAGGCCCTTTGGGCCTCAGGCCAACAAGGGAGCACAAATACACAGGTCCTTCACAAAACATTGTCATACTCTCAGTCGCTATATAGTTACAATGACTTAACATATACCAAGAAAAGATTTACATAATGCCATGAAAGCAGAAGTCTGCCTCAGTAATCAAGAAAAAAACAAAATAACCCTTCCTAAAAATCAGACCTAATGAATATCTCAGAGAGAATCAGAAGAAATATGTTGATGTGAACTTATTTAACCAGCAATAAAGAATATGTAAATGATGGAATAAACAATTAAGAAAGCAAATACTCCAGAGACAACAGTCAAGAAGAAATATATTGATGAGGAGCAACTTGAACAGTTATAGAAAAAAACGCAGAAGACGGAAAAAAGTTAGTAGTATAGGTAAAGAGGTACAAGAACTTAAAAAAGAAGCACAGGACAGCAAAAACAGTCCTGGAAATAACAGAAAAGCATGAAATGCAATCCAGAATATTATGAACGAAATGGCAGAAATGTCCAATATACTGGTAGTACAAAAAAGTTAACTGAAGAGATGGAACAGAAAGTCAGTGAATTTGAAAACAAGAGCCTCACAGAAAACATACAAGAAGAAAAATACAAGATGAGACACAAAAAAAAATGAAGAAAACATTAGAATGATGTGGGATGACATCAAATGGAATAACATACATGGGATTGGAATTCTAGACCAGGAGACTACATTAGAATGATGTGGGGTAATATCACATAGAAGGACATACATAGGATTGGAATTCTACAACAGGTGAATGACAGGGAAATCACTGAGAAAATTATGGAAGAAGTACTAGAAAAAATTCCCCAGGTGTTTTGAACAATGACGAAATCCACATTCAAGAAGTGTAGCAAACACTGAATAGACTAGACTCAAAAAGAAAAACATCAAAACATATCATAGTCAAATTCTCCAAATTAAAAGAAAATGACACAATTCTAAAAGCAGCATGAGAAAAACAAAGAGTCACCTACAAAGGGGAAACAGATTAAGTTCAGGTGTCTCAGTAGAAATCATGCAAGCTAGAAGACAATGAGATGGCATATACAGAAAGTTAAAAACAAAAACAAAAACCTCAACAAACAATTGCCAGCCAAGGATCCTATACTCAGAAAAGCTCTTGATCAAATATAAAAGAGAATCTAGAAGCTTTGCAGAAAAGAAGAAACTTAAGAAATTTTTGAAAACATGACCAAAACTACGAGAAATTTTTAGTGAAGTCCTTCACACAGAGATGCCAAAGGAAAATGCACGGACCATTGAAACTAGGAAAAAGAAACATGGCAAAATGGCAAAAATAAAATAGCCTTACAATAATCACACTCAATGTGAATGGATTAAATGCACTATTTAAAAGAAAAAGAGTAGTAGAATGGATAAAAAAACCAAAACAAAACACAAAGCCCTCAATATGTTGCCTACAAGAGACACATCTAAAAAGTAAAGAGAAAGACAGATTCAAAATCAAAGGCTGGAAAAAAAATATACCAAGCAAATGGAAACCTCAAAAAAACAGGAGTGGCAATATTAATCTCTGGTAAAATAGATTTCAGAATGAAAATCACAACCAAAGATAAAGAAGAGCATTACATACTGATTAAAGGCACAATAGATCAAGAAGACATAACTTTGGTCAACATTTATGCCAAATGACAGACTTGCAAAATACATAAAACAATAGTTAACAGAATTGAAGGGAGAAATAGACAGTACCACAATAGTGGTAGGAGATTCAACAGACCATTATCACCAAAGAATAGGTCAACCCAAAAGAAACTTAATAAAGATACAAAAGATATAAACTATATAGTCAACCAACTCAACCATGTGGATGTATTCAGGATACTGAACCCAAACAAAATTCAATTCAATTTCTTCTCAAATGCACATGGTAAATTCTCCAATCACATATTAGGACACAACATAAGCCTAAACAAGTTCAAAAACATTGAAATAATACAAACTATCTTCTCAGATCACAATGCCATAAAACTACAAATTAACCACAGGAGCATAAAGCTTACAAAATCATCCATGTGGAAGCTAAATAACTCTTCTAGAACATGATTGGGTTATAAAAGAAGTAAGAAATTAATTTTTAAAAGTTCCTTGAAACAAGTTAAAATGAAAACACAACATACCTAAACCTCTGAGATATAGCTAAAGCAGTCTCAGGGGACAGTTCATAGCAATAGGCACACACATAAAAAAGGAAGAAAGAAGAAAAATCAATGATCTAACTCAATACTTTCATTAAACAGAAAAAGAACAACAATATAGTCCTATAGCCTCTAGAAAAAAGGAATTATAAGGATAAGAGCTGAAATCAATGAGATAGATAATAGAAAAACAATTGAAACCATCAATAGGACCAGGAGCTGGTTTTTCTAAAGGGTCAATAAAATTGACAGACCAAGCAGACTTAACAAAAGAAAAGAAAGAGAAGACACTGATATTTCAATTAAAAAAAAGAGCTGACATCACCACAGAACCAGATTAAATTAAGTTGATAATATCTGAATACTATGAAAAGCTATACTCTGATAAATTTAAAAAACTAGATGAAATGGACAAATTCCTAGAAACTCATGACCTACTCAGATTGACAAGGACAGATATAGAACACTTGAACAGACCCATCACAAAAGAATAAATGGAAAAGGTCATAAAAGACTTCCACATAAGAAAAAAACCAGATGATTTCACAGCTGAATTCTACCAAACATTCACCAATTCTCCTTAAAGTATTTAAAAAACTGAAAAAGAAGAAACACTCCCTGAGTCATTCTAAAAAGAAAGCATAACTCTATTACCAAAACCAGACAAAGATATTACCAAGAAAGAAAACTACAGACCGATATCTCTCATGAATACAGATGCTAAAATTCTTAACAAAACCCTAGCCAATAGAATCCAAAAGCACATAAAAAAATTAATTCACTATGACCAAGTGGGATTCATAACAGGTATGCAAGGATGCTTTAACATAAGAAAAACAAACAACATAATACACTATATTAACAAATAACAAGAACGATATGATCTTTTTTAATTATTATTAAATTTTATTAGTTTTAATGAACATTTACAGAGATTTTGGGTTTTCATTCATTCATTGTTGCACTGTTTTCTCTACCC
>NW_006400223.1:453640-469351 GCF_000299155.1 Elephantulus edwardii | reverse complement strand
TGGGGTGAGATGATATCTCATAGTTGTTTTAATTTGCATCTCTCTTAGGGCTAGGGATTTTGAGCATTTCTTCATGTGCTTGTTAGCCATCTGAATGTTGTCTTCGGTGAAGTGCCTGTAGAACTATACGATCTTAGGATTCAGAAAAAGCATCTGACAAAATCCAACACTCCTTCCTGATTAAAACACTCAACAACATTGGAAAAGAATGGACTGTCCTCAACATACTGAGAAGTATTATATGCAACATCAAGAGCCAATAGAATTCTCAGTGGAGAAACACTAAAAGCATTTTCCTTGCAGACAGGGACCAGACAAGGATACCCACTGTCACCACTTCAATACTGGTTAGTAACACAATAGATAAGAAGCCTCTACAGGAAGGCCCCACATGAGTGATGGCTACACCAGGATCTCACCCCTCGTGTTCCATGTCATAAGAGTCAGAAACCCACTGAATGTGAGTTTGGGTCAGCCAGAAAGAGGCAAATGGTCAAGGTCTGCATGAATGAATCAGAATAGATGAGCAAAGGGAGAAGAAGAAGAGGCATGAGCATGCTTTGTACAGTGTGAGAAACCTTTCTGCCCCAATTTAGCTCTCTGCCCTGTTACCCACAAAGCAATGAAGCCTGAGATCGAACCTGTCGAGTTTAACGTGTATGCATTAGAAAAACCAACTCTGGTTTAAAAAAAAAGATGAGATGCCTTCTGCTCTTGAATTGTTGTTGTTATGTGCCATCTAGTCACCCTAAGTACAATAACTCTCAATGCTGCACTATTTTGAGTCAGTCTCACTGTCTCCGACATACCTACCCCCATTACTCTAGTTACTATGTCAATCCATCTCATCCAGGAACTTCCTCTCCTGTGCTTTTCCTCCACTCTTCCAAGCCTGATGTCCTTCTCCATGTGCCATGGTTTATCCTGGCCATGTTCCCTAAGTATATGATACAAAATTTCAAAATCCTTGTCTCCAAAGAGCAGCCTGGTTTCACCCTCTCTGGGATAAATGTGTTTGTTTTCTTAGAACTGAACATGGACTGAAAATGTATGGAGACAGGATACATCCCTGATGCACTAATTTTGAACCATGCAGTGTTTTCTTACTCTGTTTAGTCTAAGAGTTCAATACTCTTCTCAAGCACCACAACTCAAAGACATCAGTTCTTCTGTTATCTTTGGTCGTTGTCTGCTCTTTGATGCATTGCCATTAATAGCAAAGACCATGGCCTAAATCAAGTATACCTTAGTCTCCAGAATGACGTTGTTGCTCTTCAGCACCTTTGAGAAGTCCCTGACACAGCCTTCCATAGAGCAATTTTTCTTTTCATTTCTTGACTACTGGTGCCAAGAGAGTTGATTATAGAGATGAACAAGCTGAAATTGTTAACAAGTTCAACTTCTTCTCCATCTTTCATGATGCTGCCAATTATCCGAGTAATGAGAATCTTTGTCTTCTTGATGTTGAGCTTAAACCCATACTGAAGACTACAGTCTTTGATTTTCTGCAGCAACACTTCAGTCCTCCTTAATTTGTGCGAGCAAGGTTGTGTCATCTGCATAACATAGGTTTTTGATGCAACTTCCTCCAATCCTGATGCCATATTCCTCCTCACGAACAAAGTCCAGCCTTGTGAATGACATGTTCCACATTGACTGATAATATCTGGAGAGAGGATGCATTCTTGATGCACTGATTTTGAACTGTACAGTGTTTCATTTCTCTGTTCTGATGACTGTTTCCTGGACTGAGTATAGGTTTTGAATGAGTCAACTGTTCTATGATCCCCATTCTTCTCAAGGTTGGCTGCAATTTGTTGTGATCCACATAAACAATACCTTTATATAGTCACAGAGGGGTGGGCACTGGTTCATGGTCACCAAGTAATCCAGTTAAAGCCTGTGCAAAATAAAGATCTCTTCTGTTCATATAAGGGAGGTGGAAGCAAGTTTTCTTCTTCAAGAATTAGAAAGGTTACACAGCAGTACATGCTCAATAAAGGTCATATTGGAAACATGGAAAAAAAAGAATAGAAAATTTGTGTGCAATGAATTGTTTTAGCTTCCAAGTGTTGTGTGTAAATCTCTGTCACTGCCAAGCTCCGAGAGGAGCTCCATGACTGGGGGTCAGCACTCTTATGTGGTCAAGCTGTGGCAGGAGTGGATGTGCTCTTCCTCTGTAGAGTGATTGTCCAACAAAAGAGATGACTTCAGTGATCTTGTCAGTGCTGGAGGAGAATGCAGCAGGTTTTCCTGGTGTTAGGAAAGGTGACCCGCAAAGCAGACATCGGAGGAGAGTAGAGAATGACTACTACGTACTCATCCTGAGACCAGATCCACTGTGGGCAAGGTGCTGATCCTCAAACCATGCAGAGTGCTGCTCTCAGGGCTTAGAGGGACCAGATGCCATTCCTGCCACATGCCACTCATGTGTATGTCCAGGTTCTTCTGTAGCAGTTGCCAGGGCTAACACTGGGCATTTGGAGCCTTAGAACAGATAGTTCAGGTGATGTGGAGATTATGGTGAGGTGGAATATGCACACCTCATCCAGGTCTGTGCACTGAAGGGGCAGGTGGATCCGGCAACAGGAAGGTCAGTGTGGTGGCCATGTGGCCCTACCAGCATGGACAGCAGCAGGGACAGCAAGCTCAGCCAGAGAGGAGCCATTCACCCTGGTTCCTGGCTCTGGCATCGAATGTCCTCCCACCCACTGCCTGCCTCCCTGATCCATGTTAATAGGGTTCCTCTGACTCCTGTCAACTCGATGGTGCCTAACAACAGAGTAGTGAAACTTAACAGCTGGCAGAACAACCTAATAAAAAAGAGCCAAAGTTTTGCACAAGCAATTCACCAAAGAAATTATTCACATAGCTAACCAACAATTGAAAAGATGTTCAATGTCAGTAGCTATTTGAGCTGGTTTTCAGTGATGCTGAATCAATTGTAACTCCTATGTGAAAGATCAAAATTCCCCACAGGGGTTTCCTCTTTCATCTCTAATCTTTAAAAGCAGATTACTAGTTCTTTCTTCTGAGACTCTTCTTGGTGGAATCCAACAGACCTGCTTTCAGTTAGCAGCCAAGGACCCAAACATGGTGCCATTAGGACCTTCTTTTCATGGTGCTTAGCTGCTCCCCTCTTCTGTGTTCTCACTTGGAAACATATTTTTTTTTATTCTTTGCCTGTGATCTTTGATGTTCCTTCCTCCCCTCTCTCATGAATGACTTCTTCTCAGGGCTTTCTGAGACTTTCCCACACAAGAAAATGCAGGGAGAATACACGTGACCCCCGTGCAGTCTCCTGTCTGTGGAGGCTCCAATTCTTCAGTCTCCACAGCAGTCATGCCTGTTGCTAATGCCATTCCTCCCCATGGCTTCCTCTGGAAGAATCTCCTGATTTCTCTTCTACTCAGATCTGTTTTTTCTCCTCATCAGACACTTAATCATACTTTCACACTCCTCTGTGAGCATCCAGGAGAGAGACCTGCCCTGCTCTCTGCCTCTAGACCCCCTGTGCTCCATATACTTAGCAGTTCACATGTATCCCATGAGCCATGAGCCCAAGTGCCCTTTCCCACCAGACCAGAGGCCCCACAGGAAGGTCCTGTGTCAGTAATGTCTTTACCAGGATCTTACCCCAGTCTTCCATGCACATTAAGAGTTTAAGTCATAGGCATCATGGATCCAGTGAATATGAGAGTTTGGGTCAGTCAGAAAGAGAAAACGTCTGAAAGCCTCGTTCTCAATAGAAAGTGAGGACTGAGCAGAGGCCAGGAGGGTGCTCTGTGAAATGGGTTCTCACCACTGGTGGTTCTCAACTGTCACCAGGCTTAGGGTGCCCCAGGTACTTGTTTTCTGTGAGTCCTCAACCACTGTGACCTTTCAGGTACTGGCAGGGTCTGCGGCACACACATCTGTGTGCTCCTCTCAGACCCACCCAAGTAGACCATGATGCCCAGCTGTCTACAGGCTCCCCACAGTGTAGAACTGTATCTCTGAGAGACACAGGTCAGGAAGTGGATGGTCGTGGATTTGTCCAGGGGGTTCTTTCTTCCTGAACACTTAAGCACAGGATAAGAGAGACTGGAACAGCCCAGCTCTAGACCTGGGTGCTCAGCAGGGCTGTGTCCACCATGGTCTGGACCCCTCTCCTCCCTGTGCTCCTCTCCCACTGCACAGGGAGGGACAGGTCTTAGAGACCCTGAGGAAGATGTGAACCCTTTAGTTCAGGTAATATATGAAATCTTAGCCTCCCTCCCCCTTCCCCCCTCCCCCCCTCATGATTTGCAGAGCCCCATTCCCAGCTTGTACTGATTTAGCAGGCCACTGCATCGTTCTCCCTGGTGCCAAGTTCACCTTCATCCTGGCCAGTGAATACATTGACTACTATTTTCCCTAGTTCCAGTAGAGCTTGGGGAAGGGTCTCAATTTTTTTTATGCACATGGCCAGCAGTGGTATGTCTGGATCCAAGGAGGATGAGATTTCTCAAGCTCTGCATCTGGTCAGGATAGGCACCTGATCATCCAGGACATACAGAGGATGAGGCTGACCACTACTGTGGGGCTGACCAGGGTAACGGGAGACAGCAAAACTTCCCACTGAGCCTCTCTCCCCATGGGTATGTTTGAGAGATCAGAAGGAAGCCCCTAACCCACCTGTCAGATTCCTCCTTAGTAGACATTGTGGTAACATGAACATCTATGAAAAAGATCTATACAGCAAAGATCTTTCTGTGCTATAAAACACATTTTAAAAAAATAAATAAAATTTTTATTTTATACATGTTTACATGTAAGACACTTATTATAGAGCATGTGACTTGTGTGGACTTGTGTGGTTGTCACCACTCTTCCTTCTGCTGAAGGACATTTAGTGTCCAGAACGGGGAGCTGTCACAGGTTCACTCAGCATGCAATCCCCAATCTTCCCACCCCCTTTGCTTCAGCCCTGTGGAGTAATTAATTGAGAACTGCATTCATAAAGCAAGACTATCTTTTCCCTGGATATAAGAACTTGGACTGAAACTTTGGCATCACACAGGTACACATGGGGCTCACCCGACCTCTACTCCCTCCCCAAATCATCTGCACTGTACAGGGTGATCAGGTCATATACCTGACTCTCTTTTTTGGAAACTGAACAGAACATTTCTACACATGGGCACATATGAGTGCCTGAGCTTGTTCATTCCTGGGGCTTTGGCAGGGGCTTCCACTGACCTACACACAGTGAAGCCCAGCATGTGCTGGAGAGAACACCTTGGTGGAGTATCTCCTTGTTCGAATCATTGTGGACACCAGGACAGGAGATAGCATTCTGCAATGAATGGCTGTAATTGTGTCAGATTTGGAAATTTTCACTAGGTTGGAATAATTTACAGTTCAGTAGAGAAATACAATCAGTTAAATATGTACATACTTTCTAGTCTCAAAGAGAATCAGAGACCTATTAGCACTTGCCTGCCAATGTTTCATATGGTAGTGTCGCTGTGGTGCTAGAGTATATACCAGTGGTGCTTCAGATTCCATCAGAGCCACTCACAGTGGCATAGTGGGTAGACTTCAAAGGAGCTTCCAGAGTAGGAAGCAGGATTGGTAAACTTTTTAAAACAACTGAAACAGTGAAATCTTATGAATGACAATGAAACATGGCATGATATATGGCTGCCATGTGAGCCACCAGGTTGAGGAGCTTTCAAAATAATCCTATCAAAAGAATCACTTATTCAATGTAGTAGTTGTTGTTGTTGTTGTTGTGTACTATTGAGTTGGAACCAACTCATAGCTGCCCCCTCTGGGGGTTTGCTTAGGCAGTTAATTGCATGGAAGGAGATGGCTCATCTTTGTCCCACAGAGAAGCTGGTGGCCTGAAACCATGTGCCTTCAGGATTGCAGTGCAGCTTCTTGCCAACAGGTCACCAGAGCTCCCTATTCAATGAAGTCTTCCTTAATGATGTGAATATGATAAGCATTTCAGGCCTTACATTTTCAAGTAAAGCTTCATTTACTGACGTGATGGAACTAAAAATGAAAATATTACCTGTAAACATTCATAATTAATTGAAATATTGGATTTTTAAAGCATGAGTCTAATAAAATGAAAAGGTGACAGATAAGGAATGTTGTTATTATAGGCCATCAAATTGGAACTGCCTCACAGCTGAGCTTCCAGTAGATTTTTAGAGGCTGTAAATCCCAAGGGAAGATATTACCCATCTCTCACCTGTGGAGCACCTGGTGAATGCAAAACACTTGTATTTAGGTTAGTAGCACAATCCAAGGTATTAAGACAGTTTGTTGTTTTTGTGTACTATAGAGTTGAGCCATCCCATAGCTGACCCTCCGGCGAGTTTTCAGAGGCAGTTAATCACACAGGAGGAAGGAAATAGCTCATCCTTCTCATGGGGAGCACTTGGTGACCTTGAACCGCATGCCTTTGGGATTGCAGCGCAGTTTCTTGCCACTAGGCCACAAATGACTGAAAGATATTTATTCCCATTCCAAAAAAAAAAAAAAGGTGACCCGACAGAGTGTGGAAATTATAAAACAATATCACTAATATCACACGCTAGCAAAATCCTGCTGAAGATTATACAGAAATGACTGGAATAGCACACTAACAGAACTACCAGAAATACAAGCTGGGTTTAGAAAAGGTTGTGGCACTAAAGATATTATTGCCAATGTCAGATGGATCTTGGCAGAAAGCAGAGAGTATCAGAAGCATGTCTATCTCTATTTCATTGACTATGCAAAGGCATTTGACTGTGTGGATCACAATAGATTGTGGCTAACCTTGAGGAAAATGGGAATCCCAGAATAGTTGACTGTGCTTATATGAAACCTGTACTTGGACCAAGAAGCAGTACTCTGAACAGAGCAAGGAAACACTGCATGATTCAAAATCAGGAAAGGAGTGCATCAGGGATGCATCCTGTCCCCATATCTTTTCAATCTGTACACAGAACAGATCATTTTGGGAAGCAGGACTTTATGAGAAGTGTGGCATCAGGATTGGAGGAAGACTCGTCAACAATCTACAATATGCAGATGACACAACCTTGCTTGCGGAAACTGAAGAGAACCTGAAGTGCTTGCTTCAAGGACTGTAGTCTTCAGTATGGATTGAAGCTCAACATCAGGAAGTCAAATATTCTCAACACAGGCCCGTTTGGCAGTACCATGAAAGATGGAGAAGAAATTGAAGTTGTTTGCAATTACAGCTTGCTCAGTCAGGAAATCAAAAGACGAATTGCATTTGGGAAAATGTGCTGCCATAGACCTCTCTAGAGTGCTGAAGAGCAGCAATGTCAGTCTAGATACAAAGGTGCTCCTGATCCAGGCCATGGTCTTCTCAATTGTTATGTTTCAGAGAGCTGGACAATCACTAAGGATGACAGAAGAAGAATAGATACCTTTGAGTTGTGATGTTGGAGAAGAGTCTTGAACGTATATACCATAAACTTCCAAGAAAACAAATTGGTCTGTCTTGCAGAGGGTGAAACTAAGTCTCTCCTTGGAGGCTAGGATTTTGAAGCTCCATCTCACATACTTTATGAGACCTGTCCTTGGAGAAGGACATCATGCTAAGAAAAGTGGAAGGACAGTGCAGGAGAGGATGATGAGATGGATTGATACAGTATCTGAGGCAATGGGGGTTGGTATCTTAGAATTAGTGAGACTGACTAGCTCAGGACAGGGAAAGTTTCAGAGCTGCTGTACATAGTCGCTGTAAATTGCAGGCAACTCAATGGCACATAACAACAGAAACATACCATATTGAGGTGTTGGGGTTTTTAAAAAAATTTTAGCCTCTTGTTTAGAGTCAACAAGACTTTGGGGAGGGTCTCTGTATTTAAAGTCTGTTGTTATTATATTTTGGAGGTACATTCTTCTAAGTGGTACAGCACTCTTCTGTCAATATGCTTTACTGAGGTAACCTGGGGTTGCTGTAATGCTGAACTTTGTGCCATTGGGGTGTCACATGCCATAATGGTTACCCATGGTGGACAGTGTTTGATAGAGCTCCTAGTTTAAGACAGGTTTGGAAGCAGGAGTGGCATCTACTTCCTAAACAACACGCCTCTGGAAATTCTATGAACTTTGATAAATGATGATAGTTATAGAAAGGCTTCAGGCCTTTTGTTCATAGGTTCCCTATAAGTAGTGCTTGACTTGAAGGCAATCAACAACAACAGCAACAGCACAGCTCCTTCACACTAGGCTACCAGAGCTCCTTAAAATGTCATTGTTGTCCAGCTGGAACTTTCTCATAGCTGACCATCCAGTGGGTTTTCAGAGATAATGCATCTTCTTCCATTGAGCAACTTGTGAATTCAGATGGCCTGCTTTTCTGGCATTACTGTTGTTTGCTATCAAATTGGAAGTGACTCATTGCTGACCTTGCTGTGTTTTTTGCAGAAGCTGCAAATTCCACAGGAGAAGATTTTCATCTTCCTCCCATGGAGCAGCTGTGGATTTGAAATTCCTGTTTTTGTGTTGGTAGTAACGTTCCTTATTGAATTTGTGACTTGAAATAGAATAGCATTGGTCATTTTGAATTGGATAATTATATGGTCTACTATTCTGTGAATGACAAATTGAAGAGAAATGGTGTTGCATTTATTGTGAATAATAGATACTATCCTGAAATACAATGCTTTCAACAATAGGATAGTATCCATAAGTATGTTGTTGTTATGTACTGTCAAGTCACCTGCAATTCATAGCGACCCTATGTACGTACAACAGCTCTGAACCCTGTTCTATCCTGAGCCAACCTTATTGTCTCTGACACGACTACTCCCAATACCTCAGTCATTGAGTCAGTCCATCTCATCAAGGGTCTTCCTCTCTAATTCTCTCCCTCCATCCTCCCAAGCATAATGTTCCTTTCCAAGGACTAGTTCCTCCTTGCAATGTGCCTAACGCATGCCAGGCAGAGCTTCAGAATCCTTGCCTCCAAGAACTGCAGCCTTCAATATGTATTGAAGCTCAACATCAAGAAAACAAAGATTATCACCACTGGGCTGATTGACAGCATGATGACAGATGGTGAAGATTGAGATTGTTAACAGCTTTAGTTTGTTTGGCTCCATAATCAACACTCTTGGTACCAGCAGCCAGGAAATCAAAAGATTAATTGCATTGGGAAAATCAGTGACCTCTCCAGAGTGCTGAAGAACAAGGGTGTCAGTTTGGAGACTAAGGTGCACCTGGCCCAGGCCATGGCTTTTGCAATTACATATTATGCATCAGAAAGCTGGACAATGACTAGGGATGAAAGAAGGAGAGCAAACAGGTTCTTCTTGGAAAGGGTGAATCAGGGCTGCTCCATAAGTATATATGCATATAAAATAGACTTGCTAATAGTATGGAGCTCTGATGGCCCTGTTGCTGTTGTTAAGTGCCATCGAATCGTAGACGACTTACAGTGACCCTATGAACTAAAGTCCTCAACACTTGTTTGACTTTCATCCTTTTTCCAGGTTCATGGGGTTTCCGGAGGCAAGCTCTTATGGAAGTGGAAGCCACTCCTGCTTCCAAGCTTGTTTTATTTGGGGAGCTCTACCAAACACTGTCCACCATGGGTAATCATTATCGCCTTGACATATCAGTGTCACAGTGTTCATTTTCACAGCAACCACAAGTTACCTCTGCATGGCATGTGAACACACCAGGCTATAGGACCTAAAAGAATGTTTGACCAAAACCAATTAAAAACAGGCCTGAGAGTCGCAGATTAAAGTCACCCACCTTTGGCTTGGTAACATCACTTTCTATCCACTAGGCCAACTGATCTCCCTCTATGCTAATAGTCCTAGTGGCAAGAAAGTACACTGCAATCCCCAAAGGCACGTAGTTTGAGTCCACAATGTGTTCTGGGGAGAAGGGCAAGCAATCTCCTGTGTGATTAACTACCTCTGAAAACCTGCTGAAGGGTCAGCTATGCATCGGTTCCAACTTGACAGCATACAACAACAATGGTGTGGTTAGTCAAATTTACACGCCAAGTACTAAACCAAAAATGGCGAAATTGAGGGTTGTTACCAATGTGTGCAGTCAGAAATGGATCAAATATATAATTAAAAATCACTATAGCACACAGATTCACAAGCAAGATCAAATCCTGCACCTTCCTTTTTCTCGTATCTGAACACTGTATGCTGGAATTGACTCAGTGACACCTAACTACAACACACATGAGGTCAGGGGAAGACTTACAGGCTTACATTTCAAGGTTCAGGTTAGATAAGGGAAAGGGTGGAGAGTGGAGAGAGGACAAGAATTTTGCAAAAGTTCAGATACATACTGCCTCCTGTAATTCTCATTTCTGCGAATTCTTCTACTGGACAAATGCTGTTTTTTGAACACAGAGAGTTGTTCTTTTGACAGAGTCAGTGCAATTTATGTGTTACTGGTCATCTTGCAGTACTGTCTATCATTTGACTGAAATACGAGCCTAGAAAGTGGATTTTGATCCAGTTTTGTTGTGTGACTCCAGGCTACAGAGTCTAGTCTCTATAGAATCTGTCTGTCCTTTTTATGTTTTCTAGGGTTCCTCCCCCTACATCTTCTTCCACTCACTTTTAAAACCTTATAATATCCAAAGCTACATATGAAGCCTAATGTTTTACTCAACTTCTTGTTTGTGAAGTGGTTCATCAGAAATCTTCCCATGCAACAGGTGTACCTGGCCCAAGAATTCAAAGTTTTAACTCATTCATCTCAAATGATGTGTTTGCCCCTTTGCCTATAATTGAAATACACAGGTCTGGCTCCTTGTACTCTGTCTTTTTTTTTTTTATGCATGTACCGTCAAATTGGATCTGACTGGTACAGGAGGCGACTGTTCCTCCTTCTTCAGCAGAGCATCTGGTGGATTTGAACCGTGCACTTCTGGGATTGCAGTGCAGTTTCCTGCCACTAGGCCACCAGAGCTCGCCTGTACTCTGTCTTGTGTGTTGAGACTCTGAGGAGGAAATCACCCTTGCACAATGTCTGGACAATTTTGGTTATAAGTGTGAGGAAACACTGATAGATGATGGATATATTCATTGCAGGACCCTGTAAGAAAGGACAAGGGCCTTCTCCCATCACAGCTACCACAGAGGAAAGAGCAGCCTTTCTCCTAGTGTTGTGACAGAGACACAGAGGAGGGAGAGCTTCGCCACCAGGGCAGTGAGTGACAAAGTAGCCCAGCTCCCTGACTGCTCAGGAAGTGCATCTGTGATGGGCCATCTCTGCCTTGGACTTGACCCTGATCTAGGCAGAGATTTTGTTTGTTGTTGCCTTTTTAAATAGGTTTTAATTGAACGTTTACAAAGTGTTTTGGTTTTTTAATCACTTTTTATTTTATAACATTGATTACAGTACCCACAATGTCAGATTCTTGGGAGAAGGATAGACAAAACAGTATGAAGCTCTGGTAGCCTAGAGGCAAGAAGCCACACAGCAATCCCCGAAGGCACAAGGCTTGGGGCCACCAGCTGCTCCACAAAATAAAGATGGGCAATCCCCTCCTGTGGGATTAACTGCCTTTGAAAACCCTCTGGAGGGTTTTCTTCTGACACTACGGTACACAACAACAAAGTGAGAACATCATTTACTTGGTAATACCTTTCCCTTAACACATCTTAGTGTTTATTATCTGTTTATTTTTCTTGACTCTCTTCCTCCTTTTCCCACCCTGGGGTACCATACAACAATGATTGTGTAGACACTTTTCTTTAGCATTTTCAATAGCAGTCTTGTTCAGTTTTTTCTTTTGTGACTGACTTATTTCACACAACAAAATGTCTTCTGCATTCACCAAAGTCACATTATTTTTCATAACTCTTACATTGTTTTTCAATGTTTTTTATTACTCTCTTGATTAAATGTACCATACTTTCTTTAGTTGTACATTCACTGATGGGAACTTGGATTGTCCCTATCTCTTTGTGATTATGTTACATAGCTGCAGTAATCACAAATATACATGTAACTGTTGGGGTTGCAGGCCTTATTTCTTTATGATACACACCTAATTGTGGAGTTGCTGGACCAAATAGCATTTCCATTTACAAATTTTTGAGGAAACTTTAAACTACTTTCCATAATGGTTGCATGATTTACATCCCCACCAGCAGTGTGTGAGTCCAATTTCACCACAACCTTCTCAGCATTTGTTATTTTCTGTCTAATCAAATTTAAGGGGAAAATTTAGGAGAAACATCATCTTTTTTGGAGATTCGCTGGGGCCATGGACAGATATAGCGCTGAGGACTTTGAGTACAGAAGAGACTGGGGAGACCACAGGAAGAAGAGGTCTGGCCTGGCCTCGAGGGCAGAAGGCAGAGCAGTATGGAGGCAGGAGCTGTCTGAGGGGCTCTGGTCTGTGTTCCATGATGCCTGTGTCTGTGTCTGTGAAGCAGGGGGCGATAAGGGCCCATTCCTGAGGTGTCTGGGCATCACAGCCCTGGTGGTCTCAGCTGTGACCTTGCACATCCCAGAAACCACAGGTCACCAGTACTGCCCCACCACAAGGAGGGGTCAGAAAACTGAGATTAAACTCATTTGCATGAATGGACTCTTATCTCATCATATGAAAAGGCTTGAGGGAGATGAGGAAGCTCTGCAGCAACAATAGGTCAACAGAAGATGGCCTGGGCCTCTCTCCTCCTCTCTGTCTTTGCTCACTGCACAGGTGATTAGGTTGGGGTCAGGTAGAGGGATCCTGGGAAGACACATGGGGTCCTGCCTTCTCTCCTGTCTCTGGATCCCAGGATCACCATCTCTGTGTTCCACTTCCAGTCAGTGCTGAGCCAGCCACCCAGTGTCTGGGAACCTGGGCAGCAGGTCATGATCTCCTGCACTGGGAGCAGCACCAACTTAATTAGTGGCCACCCCATGGGCTTGTACCAAGAGCTCCCAGGAATAGCCCGTGAGCTCCTCATCTATGGTGACAGCAGTTCCAATCTGGGACTCCTCAAGGGTCCCAGATTCTCAGGGTCCAACTCTAGCAACAGGCTCCCTAACTGTTGCTGGACTGCAGGCAGAAGACAAGGCTGACTTTGACTGTGCTTCCTATGACAACAGCTTAGTGCTGCACAATGCTCCAGGCTTGCAGGAAAGCAGGCAAGAGCTCCTTTCACTTCTCCCAGGAGGAGAACACCCCGCTTCCCCTGCTGAGGCCTCCAGGGGGCTTCTGCTAGTTCTTGTGCTGTTACTACCCTGGCCCAGCTCCTCCATGGGTCACCAACTGCTGTGTGATCCCTCCTCTCCCTTCTGTCCTCAGTCACTCACTGAAATTCCCTTCAGGCAAAGTGGCTCTCCCACCAGCTTGGAAGCAAACTATTTTAAAGCCTGGGGCTGGGGTACAGAGCCCACCTGTGACTAGGACATCCTGAGTTTCCATTACCAGCTTTCCCCATTTCAAGGAGTTTCCAGAGACATGCCTTCCCTGGGTGATCCTCAATGCAATTCTCTAAGCTTGCCTTTTTTTTTGTCTCCAGTCTATTATTTTATATAGATATATAGAGAGAGCTCTGGTGGCCTAGTGGTAAGAAATGGTGCTACAATCCCAATGGCACTCAGTTCAAATCCACCAGCTGCTCCATGGGATAAATCTTCCCAGCTTGACGGCACATAACAATACATATTGGAGGCTGTATTCTTTCATCTTCTTCAGCAAATGCTTCAAGTTCTCTTCACTTTCTGAAAGCAAGGTTTATCATCTGCACAAAGTAGGCTGTCGATGAGTCTTCCTCCAATCCTGTGCTACATTCTTCTTCATATATTATATACTTCATATATAGTTTTTAAATTATTTGCTCAGTAAACAGATTGACGTTAAACTATGTAGTGTTCTCTTGCTGTTCAGACAACTGCTTCTTCATCAAGGTATAATAGGTTCCTCATGAGCACAATTAAGTGTGCTGGGATTTTAGCCATTATTTATTGTAATCTATCTTCAATCAGATGTATTTTTATAGTCAATAAAAGATAAACAATCATGTCTCTGATATGCTTTCCTTTCCACCAGGACCCATCTGACATCAGAAATTATATCCTTCATGTCACAGCTTCTTCCAAATACAGCTAGCAGTTAATTATTACTGTACCGTTCCAGGTGCTTTTAAGAATCTTCAGCAAGATTTAATGTGCATTTGATATTAATATTGTTTGATAATTTCCATATTCTGTTGGATCACCTTTTCTGGGAATGGGAACAAATATGGCTCTCTTCTAGTTAGTTCACCAGGTGACTGTGTTCCAACTATTCATTGTTGCACATTATCTACTTCCTTCCTCTAGCCCACTCTGCAATATATTCCTTTTTCCAGATTGTTCTCATACACACAAGGCACGATCACACATTCCTTTCATAGTCTTCCTCTCATCTATTCTAATGCAGTTCATTATCCACTCTTTCCCCATTCTCTCTCCACTGTCATCCCATGATTGTCCTATAACAGTGGTGTTACACAGTATTTATCCTTTTGTGACTGAGATATTTCACTTAGCATAATGTCCTCAAGGCACCCCCATGTTGTGTAATGTTTTACTATTTCATTGTTTTTCAGTGGTGCATAGTTTTCCATTGTGTGGACATATCATAGTTTTTCTATCCATTTGATTTGATGAGCACCTGGACTGCTTCCATCTCTTTACTATCATAAATAATGCCACAATAAACATGGAAGTGCATATATCTGTTTGAGGTGTGGCTCTGCAGTTTTTTTAGGGTATATTCACAGAAGTATAATTGCTGAGTCTAATGGTATTTCTAACTTTCTAAGGACGTGTCAGAATGACTTCCATAGTGGTTGTACCATTTTACATTCTCACTAGCAGTGAATAAGAGCTCCAATCTCTCCACAACCTCACCAGCATTTGTTGGTTCCCGCCCTGTTGAACTTTGCTATTGTTACTGGGGTGAGATATCTCATAATTCTTTTGATTTGCACCTCTGATAGCTAGGGATTTTGAAAACGTCTTCATGTGTGTGTTTGCCATCTGACTGTCTTCTTTGGTGAAGTGTCTATATCTTGTGCCCATTTTATAAGTGGATTGGTTACCTTTTTCATGTTGAGGTGCTGGAGTATTTTATGAATTTTAGATTTAAGTCCCTTATCAGATATGTCATTGCCAAATATTGTCCCCAATCTGTGGATTTCCCTCTTATCCTGTGAGAGTTTTTTATATGGGATTTTTAATAGGGATTTGATTCTTAGAAGGTCCCATTAATTTATTTTATTCTTTTCTGGTTGTAGGTTTTAGTACATTGATTCTTGATCATATGCTACTTCCTGAAATAATTTCTTGTGAACTAATTCTTCGTGGTAGTGACTCAATTTCTTCCTTTTTCTTTTTGTTTCCCAAATCAGTAAAGATTTTGACCATAGTATTCTTCAGTGTTGCAGCTCCAGGCTCTGTTTTTCAGTTCTTTCCAATTGAGAAATGTGGGGCATATTATCCCTTTTAAAATTTTCTAACCTCAGCTTTTTGCACATTTTGTTATACTACTTTGTCTTCTTAAGCTGCCCTATGAAGTCTTCTATTTGGCTCTTTTACTTCAGATTTCATTTTATTTTGCCCTCTTACATTGTAGTGCAATTTTCAGAGACTCTTCTGACATCCATTTTGAACTTTTCTTTTTCCTGTCTTTTTTTTTTACTTCAAGAAATCCTTTATAAAAAAAAAAATATTTTATGTCATCCAAAATGC